>NW_015165281.1:0-42236 GCF_001447785.1 Gekko japonicus
CTCTACCATTCTATGATTCTATGATTCCTGGTCACAGTGGCTGGTTCCAAACTTCACCCTTTAACCAACTGCCACAATCTGTTCACAGTTTTTATGGACCATCTAGATGACCTACAGCATTCTGTCACTTTCTGTCCGAACTTCTACTGGTTCCTTTTAACAGGGAGATGGTGGAGACTGAACCAGAGACTTTCTACGTGAGCCACGGCCTGCCCTCAAAGAGGTTGCTTTGCTCTCTGGCCAGTCTGCCTAAAATGGAGCAAGAATTTCTCCACACAATATAACACGAGAGTAGGATGGTCCCATCTCACAGCAACCTATTCCTAAATTGAAGACTGTATATCATCACACTATTCTTCTTTGGCACATGCCCAGAACCGTGTTTTCTTCAGGTTTATTCTGGAAACACCTCACAGAGTTTCTGATTTTGCTGGCTGAGAGATGGTCTACAACAGAGGTGTCAAACAAAGATCAGGCTCCAGGAGGGCTTCCATCAGGCCCGCGGTGGAACTGGCCATCTCCTGCTTCCAGTTATTGGCTCCACAAGACTCTCTTAATCACTCAGCCATTTCATGTTTTAACCTGGGTCCTAGACTCAGAACCCTGAGCATGAGATTTCTGTGGTGAATGTCAATAAATCAAAAGTAGGTTTGGAGCTTACAGAGCTAATGCTTCAAACATGTTTTTATTTTAAGTAAAAAAAATTAATCTTTGTGTTTGTGTCCTTTAAAAAGTCTATATCTCCGCTACCTGGCATTACATTTCATGACACACCGGCCCCGGCCCAACAAGATCTCATTTATGTCAGATCTGGCCCTCATAACAAATGAGTTCAACACCCCTGGTCTACAAAGTCTGGTGGGGAAAGTTTTTAAGGATCTTAAGAGCATGCGCGTGTAACCACTGAGTAAGTCAGCCCTCTGAACTGCAGGGGTTTTCCTTGTGCCGTGATGGTTCTTCCTTGTGCCGTGATGGTTCGAGAGCCAGTTTGGTGTAGTGGTTAAGTGCGCGGACTCTAATCTGGGAGAACCGGGTTTGATTCCCCACTCCTCCACTTGCACCTGCTGGATGACCTTGGGCAAACCGTCGTTCTGATAAGAGCTGTTCTTGAAAAAGAGCAGTTTCTGTCAAAAGCTCTCTCAGCCCCACCTGCCTCACAGGGTGTCTGTTGTGGGGAGGGGAAGGGGAAGGAGTTTGTAGGCCACTCTGAGACTCCTTTGGGTAGTGAAGGGCGGGGTATAAATCCAATCTCTTCTTCTTCTTCTTCTTTTACCTGACAGGATGTCCGTTGTGGGGAGGGGAAGGGAAAGGAGTTTGTAGGCCACTCTGAGACTCCTTTGGGTTGTGAAGGGCGGGGTATAAATCCAATCTCTTCTTCTTCTTCTTTTGCCTCACAGGGTGTCTGTTGTGGGGAGGGGAAGGGAAAGGAGTTTGTAGGCCGCTCTGAGACTCCTTTGGGTTGTGAAGGGCGGGGTATAAATCCAATCTCTTCTTCTTCTTCCACTCCTCCATCCTCTTCGTCTGCCCATGCCCACCGCTGCTCCCCCACAGAGATCCCTGTTCTTTGCCTGGACTGCCAGGAAAACATTCACTTTCTCAGAGAACTCCAGAAGCCTGCCCTCCTCTTATGGATGCCACGCTGATTTTCCCTCAGCAAGATAATCGTGAGGGGTTGGAAAGGCTGAAGAGTCTGAGACTTTTTAGGTCAGAAAAAAGAGACAACTAAGGGGGGGGGGGGGGGGACATGAGAGAGGTTTACAACATTACACATGGAGTGGGGGAGGGTGGGGAAAAGAGTGGACAAAGATAACTTTTTCTCCCTCTCCCAAAATACTAGAGCTCCATTCAATGAAGTCAATGGGCAGCAGATTCGGGATGGACAAAAAGGAACCATTACTTGACACAGAGAATGATTAAAATGCGGAACTCACTCCCAGAGGAGGTAGTGATGGCCACGGGCATAGACAGCTTTAAAAAGGGATTAGACAGATCCATGGAGAAAAGGTCTGTCAGTAATTACTAGCCATGGTGACTAAAGAGAACCTCCACATTCAGAGGTAGTAAACCTCTGAACACCAGTGCCAGGTGGTAACATCAGGGGAAGGCCTCGACCCCCATGCCCTGTTGTTGGACCCCCAGAGGAACTGGTTGGCCTCTGTGTGAGGCAGGATGCTAAACTAGATGGACCACTGGTCTGATCCAGCAGAGGTCTCCTTATGTTCATATGAAGGCTTTGGCCTCTGTGCTCTGTTGTTGGCCCTCCAGAGGAACTGGTTGGCCACTGGGTGAGACAGGATGTTGGACTAGATGGACCACTGGTCTGATCCAGCAGAGGTCTCCTTATGTTCATATGAAGGCTTTGGCCTCTGTGCCTTGTTGTTGGCCCTCCAGAGGAACTGGTTGGCCACTGGGTGAGACAGGATGCTGGACTAGATGGACCACTGGTCTGATCCAGCAAGGCTCTTCTGATATTCTTATCAGGGGAAGACCTGGGCCTCTATGCCCTGTTGTTGGCCCTCCAGAGGAACGGGCTGGCCACTGTGTAAGAGAGGATGCTGGACTAGATGGACCCCTGGTCTGATCCTGCAGGGCCCTTCTGATGTTCTTATCAGGGGAAAGCCTTGGTCTCTATGCCCTGTTGTTGGACCTCCAGAGGAACCGGTTGGCCCCTGTGTGAGACAGGATGCTAAACTAGATGGACCACTGGTCTGATCCAGCAGGGCTCTTCTGATGTTCTTATCAGGGGAAGGCCTTGGTCTCTATGCCCTGTTGTTGGATCTCCAGAGGAACTGGTTGGCCACTGTGTGAGACAGGATGCTGGACTAGATGAACCACTGGTCTGATCCAGCAGGGCTCTCGTTATGTTCTTATGAAGGCCTCGGCCTCTATGTACTGTTGTTGGACCTCCAGAGGAACCGGTTGGCCCCTGTGTGAGACAGGATGCTGGACTAGATGGACCACTGGTCTGATCCAGCAGGGCTCTCGTTATGTTCTTATGAGGGCGTTGCAACCTGTGATCAATCCACAGAACAAACCGGAAAGACCACCTCTTTTTGAACTTTATGACCACCACAAACCTAAAACTGGAATATAAACCTGGCACGGCACTACGCATAGGTAACCTGGAGTAGAGGCAAAGATCTGAATTGTCACCGAAATCTCGTGCCATGCTTTTCTCCCCACAGAATAAACAGCAAGGAAGTCCTTTGGTTCTAGAGAGGAGATGGCCAATATCGCTAACGGCATTCAGAATTTCCTGGCTTTACAAGGCACCTGTGGGCTCATGAAAAACGATGGCAAGCATTTCTGCCTGGGAACAGTACATAATGCAGGGGTGCCTGCCAACACCTCTCCTGGAGCCCACCAAGTGTTTTTATAAAGTGGGTGGAGCCAAGTGGAGCCTTTGCCCAGTAAGGCTTGTGATTGGCCACTGGAGACTTGATCAGCTGTGCGGGTTCTTAAAAAGACATTGCTTTGGCAGCAGCTGTCAGCACCACATGAGGATCTTCACTGTGTGACTGAAAGTAAGCTTCATTAGCCATTCCATGGCTGGCTCCACCTCCTGCAACAACTATTTGTTGGTAGCCATTTTGTGTGTAGACAGAATTCCAAAGGTGCCCGCAGGCTCAAAAAGGTTGGGGATGCCTGGTGTAGAGGCTGGACCCTGACTGTGGAGACCCAAGTTCACAATCATGAAACTCACTGGCTGAACTTGGACCAGACACACTCTCTCTCAGCCTAATATATCTCACAGATTGTTCTGAGGATAAAATGTTGAGGAGAGACCCGCGTGTGTTACCCAGAGATCCCTGACAGGGTAAAAATGGGACAACTAGAAGAAATGGTGTTATCCTGCTCCAAATTCTATCAACTTGAGATAATGCATTTTCAGTAGTGGCAAACAGCTGGGGAATCCTCTCCACAGAAAACAGAATTATTTAGGAAGGCTCTTCTCAATTGATTGGACTTTTACTGGTAGCTGAATTTGTTTTGTCATTTAAATGTTATTATTGTTTCCCTAGAAATATACGAGGCTTTCTAAAATGCTTTGAACTTTCATCCTGCATTTAAAAGAATATAAACATGACAGCTAAATACACGAATAAATAAATATATGCCTACTGTACTGTCACTTACTAAGAATATTTCAAGATCAGGGCCCAGCCTGTTCATTCACTGGCTGCCTCTGACAACCATTTAAGAAGAGAGATACTTTCTTTCTAGAACAGAGCAGAGGAGAATTCTGGTGCTTCTCATGTGACCCTCCTTGCAAGGGGTGCACTTAAGTATACAAGCAGTACAGAAAAAGGCACATGTATCTAGGTGCATTTCATGCTGTTCTTTTTAATATGACACAAAACAAAAGCAGTTACCATTATTTTAAAGAGAAGAGGCATGCATAAATACCTTCAAGTATCCTGTACTTGACTATACTCCCATTTGAGTGTTACACTGCCTAAGCAGAAGAACGTGAACCTGCCATCTAGATGCTTCATCAGAACAAGTAAGAAAATGTAAACTTAGCTGTCCATGTAACTGCTAATCCATACAGAATTTCCCCATCTGGAATAACATATGGTATTATTAATCTCTCTCCCTCCCCCAGTTTTTTGTTATTCTTTCTTCTGAATACTATAGCTACAACAGTTCATCTTGGACTAACTGTTAAAATTTCCACCTGAACATACTAAAGACTGTATTCCTCCAGACCTTAGTGTCTCTGTTGGGCTTGGAGATGTTATGTTCTCACTCAACAGTGGTATTATCCAAGCTTACCAACATAAATCTGCACATGCCACCCTTGCACAGCCAATGATGAGCTCTCAATCCATGGGGGATGAAGGGAGAAAAGGTCAAAGGTTTTGCTGAGAAGAGATGGCCTGCAATGTTAACCCTTTAACAATGTATGACCTTTAACTACCATCTTCTTCAGAAGCCATCGGTAAACAGTATGTTAACAAATTTATCTGAAGGAACTGGCACACTGATTAATCCTTTTCTTTCTTGCCTTGACTTTTTAGCCTCAGTATCAAAACTTATGCTGAAACAGTATAAAAAGTTACCCTGGCCTTCAGATCTGTACTGGAACACCAGCACAACCAGTTTTGAGAATCCAAGTGACCCAACAAATACAACTTGAAGTTCTTTCCGCATATCAACTCTGAAAATCTTGTCATAATTTTTTTTGAGATTCACAGCATTGCCACACCAGCAGCAAACATTTTTATACTGACTGGAACTATTGGCACTGCTTGAAAAATGTCTGAATGCTTCTGAGATCAAATTCACAATTAATTCCCCCAACTATGAGAAACTTTGAGAAGAAGTATCTGTCTTACCTCATAAAACTTCTTGCAGCCAGAGCTAAAATGAGTCTGTGGCCTGGGGGGCGGGGTGGGGGGTGGAGGGAGAAGCATGCACACACTCCACAGTAGCGGCTGCCCCGTTTCTGTCGTGACAAATCTGAATACCATATTCGTGCCAGCACCTGAACTACTTTAAAATATCTCCAGGTCATTGCATCTTCTGCTGTACCAAACGTAGCTGAACTTCTAGCAGCAAGGTAAGGTGAACTGCTCCCACAAAGAAATCTTTGGGAATGCCAGAATTCATTCCCCGTTTTTATCAGGTTTTAAAAGGGGCAGAGGGTCGATCGACCGCACCTTTGCTCTGCTTTTCAGTTATAAGCAGTCCTTCTATCAGCGCTTCTGAAATAAATGATACGATTCCCACCCCTTAGGAATGTCAGTGCAGTCAGTTTGATTTGAGTCCGGCGGCACCAACAAGAGTTTCAGGGTGAACTTTCCAAGTTCCCTTCATCGGACGTGGGCAGAGATGAAGGTCTCCAAATCCTTTTATTCTAGTCAAGTGGGGGGGGGGTGTTGTAAAGGATGCTTGTAAAGGATGCAAAAGTACCATGCGTATTGTCATCGGCTTGATTAGAGCAGAGAGGGATCAAGCTGATTACAAGATCTCCCTTTCTACTCGTGTCTGAAGAAGGGAGATTTGACTCTTGAAAGCTTGTATTCTGAAAACCAAATTGGTCTCTAAGGCAAGGGTGTCGAACTCATTTGATATGAGGGCCGGATCTGACATAAATGAGACCTTGTCGGGCCGGGCCACATGTGTCATAAAATGTAATGCCAGGTAGCGGAGATATAAGCTTTATAAAGGACACAAACAAAAAGGGCTTTCTGTTTTTACTTAAAATAAAAACATGCTTAAAACATGAGCACTCCTGCAATATTTTGTTTATTTAACAGTCTCTGATAACTGACACCTCTTGCTCTGAATTATTGCCTCAAAATGTCTGTGCTGTTGCATCCTGAGTATGCTGTTCAGGTGTGTATCTGTAAGTTGCAAACCTACAATGATGCAGCAGCAGCAGAACTGGAAGAAGAAGCAGAAGACAGCCAGTTCCACTGTGGGCCTGATCTGGCCCCCGGGCCGCATGTTTGACAACCCTGCTCTAAGGTGCTGCTGGACTCAGATCTGTTTACAGCAGACCAACACGGCTGCCCCCGGAAACTATCTTCAGTGGGGTCACAACAGGACTATCCATAGCATGACAAGGCAAGTTAAAGGTGTGTATGCACTGGCTGCCTATAGCGTTCCGGATTCGCTTCAAAGTGCTGGTGCTTACCTTTAAAGCCCTACATGGCCAGGGTCTGGCATAGCTGAGGGACCGCCTTTCCCCATACAGGCCCCAAAGAGCACTTCGGTCGGGGTCACAACACTGCCTAGTGACCCCGGGCCCCAAGGAGGCCAGGCTGGCTGCCACAAGGGCCAGGTCCTTTTCGGTGGCGGCTCCTACCTGGTGGAATGAGCTCCCGGAGGAGATCAGGGCCCTTCGGGATCTTCCACCAGGCTTTTGAGTAGGAGCCGCCGCCGCCACTACCACCACCGTGCGACTGCAGAGCAGTTTCGCCGGGTTGGGCTGACTGGCCATCTGAACATCATGGCCCATGGCATCCCCCCTCGTTGATCCCAACGTGATATGCAATAGGGAGTATTTTAGTCGTTTTATGTATCCTGTGAGATGTGCATTTTTGCCTAAATTGTTTAAACCTGTTTACGTATTATTGCACTTTTGTGCCTTAATTGTTTTAACCTGTTGTATTTTTACTGCACTTTTGTGCCTATGTAAGCCGCCCTGAGCCCGCGTGCGGGGAGGGCGGGGTATAAATGAAATAAAATAAATAATAAATAAATATCTTGCTCCTTTCAAAATGAGACACTGATGCACAGAAACAACATAGAGCGATTAAGTGTTTTCAGTAGAGGCAGCTAAAATGAGCAGTGAGGGGTGTCAGCTGGACGGGCACGGAACAGCACCTTCTCCACCCACCCACCCCGTCCCACACTGTTTCAGGGGAGAAAGATTTTTTAAAAATGAAAAGAGAAGGGAAAACAAGTTCTTCACATTTCATTCTAGAACAGGCAGTTACCAATAAATTCAAAGGAAGTCATCTTCCCCTGTATTTTGACCTGCATACATTTGTGTACATGCAAAACAAGGAGACTGAATCATCATGGAGTCGGGGAGGAGAGATCGAGAAAAACATCTGCATTCCATGACATTCATGTACAGCCTAAGCATTCTGCTTTAAGTCTCCCCTTCCAGGTTGGTGAATTGTGGGTTAACTGGAACAGAATAACCCTGTGATTAAGGAAGTTATCCTCATTCTCACCAGTCAACAAATGTTTATAGCACTACCCATTTCTGGAAACTTAACTGCCAGACAAGCAGGAAATAGTGGCAGGGTGAAAACGATCATGCAACTGAAACGCAGACTGCACCAGGCTCACAATTCACCGAGCTAAGTGGGGATGTGCAATTTCATCCTTGGTGCAGATGTGAAACCGCAAGACAAGTGCTTGGAATCTAACGAACAAAAGATAATTGTGTTCATAAAGGCAATGGACACAACCAAGCAGCCAACATCCTAGACAGGCAGCAAAATGTATTTTTTATTTCAGCTCTGTGGGTGTGCGTGCGTTTGTGGATGTTGTGTATATTAGTCATAGCAAGCAACTTTGCAATGTTTTACACAGCTTGTTTTTCAATTTCAGGTTTCTTGAATGAATACACCCACAGGATGAGCAGCTGAAAGCATCTGCTGTGTTTCCCTGCTATGATCTAGAACACTACTGTAAAGCTCACATGTGGGAACGAAGACGAAAAGTCTTAAAGCAGTTTACAATCGCCTTCCCTTCCACTCCCCGCATCAGGCATCTTGAGAGGTAGGTGAGGATGAGAGCGGTCTGAAAGAACTGTGACTGGCCCAAGGTCACCTGGCAGGCTTTATGTGGAGGTGGAGTGGGGAATCAAACCCGGTTCTCCAGATTAGAGTCCACCGCTCTTAACTACTACACCAAAATAATTAGCTATAGCTAGGGGTGTGCGCTCAGTATATAGCGAGCCGGAATAATAAAAAACCCTTATTGGTATTTTTGGGGTTCAGCTACTGAAGGCCTGCCCGAATAAAAGCCAATATTATTCAGCTTTTATTCGGGTATCACAAGTGAAGGGAAGTTGGGTCATGGCCCCATAGGGTACAATGAAGCCGAATATATTCGACTTTCCCAAATACTAACCCGAATACCAGTACAATACCAATATGGGTACTCTGGGAAATTTGGGAATACCAAATATTTTTGGGTCCCAAACATCCAAATCGAGCCAAAAAATTTTTTCCTTGCACACCCCTAGCTGTAGCCCTCTGGCCCATGAGGGACTTCGGAGAGGGCTCTCTGTCCTGAAGGAACTGTTCATACCAGCATTACTCCAAACCCTTGGAGAAATAACTTGTAAAAACAAAAGTAACATTGCAACATGAAAATACCATTCTTCAGAAGAGCTGGATGAAGCAAGTGGGGAGCCCACCGAAAATAGGAATACGAGGAGCGTGCTAGGACAGAGACAACTGGCGGCTACTATCTGTTGCTTTCTCAAGTGCTACGGTACATCTCCAACCATGATTTCAAGGCTTCCTCCAAGCAATTTCATATAGCAACAGTCTCACGTGACTGTTGGGGTCCAAATTTACTGTATATATAGAATTCTTTGGAAGATAATGTACTGCTGATTAAAATATTTCTAAAATTTTATTCTTTGTCAACTAGCCCTCGTGACTTGGAAATATTTTTGCGATCAGAAGCTTTGCGGCTCCCATTAAAAACCAACGATGAAGAACTCCCTCTTCGGTGTGACTT
The DNA here is from genome assembly GCF_001447785.1 of Gekko japonicus. Classification (NCBI taxonomy): domain Eukaryota; kingdom Metazoa; phylum Chordata; class Lepidosauria; order Squamata; family Gekkonidae; genus Gekko; species Gekko japonicus. The sequence goes on from NW_015165281.1 coordinate 9,217, forward strand.
CCGTCGACTAACAGCCCATCAGGACAAAGGAGACGCTTCAGGTGGACTCCTTTGCCCAGAAGGACTGTTCTTCACATCTCAGCTAAGTCCTCCTCTCATGAATCCCTACAAGAGTCTTGAATTACACCCTCGCTATTCACATTTTACAGCTTGTGGAGCCCAAGGATGTGGACAAGATCCTTGGAGAGGTGAGACCTGCCACCTGTGCTCTGGACCCTTGCCCTTCCGGGCTGATAAAAGTGGGTGATAAAAGCTTCCTTGAGAGCAGGAGTTGTGCCACCCATGCTCAAAGAGACAGGGATTAGACCTGTTCTGAAAAACTCTCCCTAAACCCTATTATTATTATTCGAGGAGGAGGAGGAGGAGGAGATTGGATTTATGCCCCACAGCCTCAGAGCGGCTCCTTCCCCTTCCCCTCCCCACAACAGACACCCTGTGAGGTAGGCGGGGCTGAGAGAGCTCTCGAGAGAGAGAGAGAGAGAGCTGCTTGTGAGAAACCAGCTCTGAGAGAACTGTGACTGACCCAAGGTCACCCAGCTGGCTGCATGAGGAGGAGGAGTGGGGAATCAAACCATGTTCTCCAGATTAAAGTCCCCTGCTCTTAACCACTACACCCTGGGACTCTGGGGCAAGGGATGCTCTGTCTTCTTGGTGCTTGGGGGAGTCAACAGTGGAAGGGCTTCTAATGCCCTGGCCCCACTGGTGGACCTCCTGAGGGCACCTGGTATTTCTGGCCACTGTGTGACACAGAGTGTTGGACTGGATGGGCCTCTGGCCTGATCCAACATTGGCGTCTCTCATGTTCTTATAACACCAAACTGCAGCAGGGTATAATGCCACAGAGCACACCTTCCACAGTAGCCATTTTCTCCAAGAGAACTGATCCCTGTAGACAGATCCAGATGTTTTCGTGAGTCACTGAAGAAGTGAGCAGCGACTCACGAAAGCTAACCCCCTGCCACAAATGCTGTTAGTCTTTAAGGTGCTCCTGGACACTCCTGTACAAATGAGTACAACAGTGGTGAGCTAGCTCACAGTTTTTTAGCCTCCGGCTCACACATATCTGCCTTCGCTCAGGAAGGAGGGCTCCAGAGCAGATGCAGCAGCCAAATCGCTCGCTCACAGCTTTAATGCCAGGAGCTCAAAAAGCAGAATTTTGGCTCACGAGACTCCACAGCTTAGAGGGAGCGTTGGCCAGGCCCCTCCTTCCACCCCCTGGAACTGCACTCTGCCTCCCCCTCCAGCACTGTGCTGCCTCCTTTCTCCCTGGCCTGGCTGTGAAGCCCACCTCTTATTTCCCTCTCTGCTCCTACTCCCGCCTCCTCTGCTCCTGAGAAGCCAATCATCCATCCTCACCCCCATTCACCCAACAGCCCCTACAGGGGAGCCTGGCCCGCCCTGACCTGTTTCCCTGGCCCGGGGGCCCCTCTTCACTCTTTCTGCTGGCTGGCTCCTGCAGAGTCTCTGGTCTGCCTTCGGCCGCCGGCCTGTTCCCCGGAGCCCTTCCTGCTCTCCAGTGGCCACAGACCAGGTCGCAGGGCTCTTCTTGTAGCAGGAACTCCTACGCATATTAGGCGACACCCCCCCTAATGTAGCCAATCCTCCAAGAGCTTACAGAGCTCTTCTTACAGGGGCTACTGTAAGCTCTTGGAGGACTGGCTACATTAGTGTCAGCAAGCTGCCGAGTTTCGTTTTGTATCCTTTCCCATGCGCATGCTTTCCCCTTCGCTTAATTGCCGCTTCAGCTGCAACAACTATCTTTCAAGTCCGCAGGAGGAGTCGCTTGACTTATTGCTTTGTCTGTAGTAGGGATGAGTCGTGTCGTACCTGTTTTGCTTTCGGTAGCAGTTGGTTCTCAGGCCGCAAGGCGCGTGCGGGAACCTTAGTTATTGGATGTTGCTTATACGAATGCACTATAACTTTTAATGCGCATAGTTTGCCCGTCATTCCTAACAGTGTTCCTGTTCATGCATCTATAGCTTCAAATAAAGTAAAACCTTCCTGCAAGTGTGTACTTCATTGTTGCTACATTAGGGGCGTGTCGCCTAACATGCAAAGGAGTTCCTGCTACAAAAAAGAGCCCTGCGAGGTAAGTATCCCAGATCCGGGGCTGGGGGAGTCGAGGCACAGGCTCCCATCTGGACACTGATACCAAATGAAAATTATTTTTAAAGGACTGGCACTGACTTTCATTTTTTTGTGTGTGTTATGCAAGCCCTTTGGTCATCACTCGCATTTTCAGCGCTAGGGGCTCAATCCCACAACAGGCTCAACAACAGAGGAGCAGCATGTCTCAGCACTGCTGGCCAGGAAGGAGGAGGAGGAGGAGAGTAGGTTTTTATACCCTGCTTTTCTTTACCTTAAGGAGTCCCAAAGCGGCGGCGGAGGAGGAGGAGGAGGAGGAGGAGACTGGATTTATACCCCGCCCTTCACTACCCGAAGGAGTCTCAGAGCGGCTTACAAACTCCTTTTCCCTTCCCCCTCCTGACAACAGACACCCTGGGAGGTAGGTGGGGCTGAGAGAGCTCTCTCAAGAACTGCCCTTGAGAGAACAGCTCTGAGAGAACTTGTGACTGACCCAAGGTCACGCCAGCAGCTGCATGTGGAGGAATGGGGAATAAAACCCGGTTCTCCCAGGTTAGAGTCTACACTCCTAACCACTACACCAAACTGGCTTACAATCACCTTCCCTTCGTCTGCCCACAACAGGCACCTTGTGAGATAGGAGGGACGGAGAGAGTTCTGAGAGAACTGTGACTGACCCAAGGTCACCCACCAGGCTTCATGTGGAGGAGTGGGGAATCAAACCCGGTTCTCCAGATTAGAGTCCACTGCTCTTCAGCACAACCCCATGCTGGCTGTGAAACAGATGCAGGGCAACCTTAACACATCCAGGATGAAATCAAGAGTTCAAGCACATTCGCCAGGGGTTCTAGCAGTGAGAATGACTGGCATGCATAAACCTAGAGGATGTGTCATTTCTGTGCATGGGGTGCCTGCAGGGATGTCACATCTATTCTGCCTTCACGTGGACGTTAATTAGAGTATACCTCTATCCACGTGCAGAACGTTCTTTCTGCATCACACACCAACCCTGCATGCCCAGCTTCCACATGACACGCTTTTCAAAGAGACGTCACCCCCCAGCATCCCACTGTAAAAACTAAGTATTCCTTTTGTTCCGACGGGCCAATGCACTGAGCATCGCATCAAACAAACCTCGCTACTTATCCTTCTCAAACGGGTGATGTTCAAACCAAGAGACAAAAGTGCTGCAATTAACATGGCAATGGAAAGATGACGAACCCTTTCATTTCCAGTAGTACTGGGGTTCTCCAGCTGCGGGGCGGGCCCTCCAGGGAGAGGGCAAGACACTGGCGCTCACCTGCATGTGCGGAGCTTCACAAAGGGAGCAGCGGGCAGAGCCAAAGGTGCTTTCTTCCCCCAGGTGCTGAAGCTTAAGAGTTGCAGTCACCGCAACTGTTATTCCACCCACGAAGGCTTCAGAGAGGCAGGAAGCAGAAGAGTTTGTCAGGCCACAACCAGTGTTCCCTCTAAGCTCAGTTAGTGTGAGCTAGCTCACAGTTTTTTAGCCTCTGGCTCACACATTTTTGTCTTAGCTCAGGAAGGATGGCGCCAATGTAAACTAATTTATGTAGTAGCCAAATGGCTCGCTTGCAACTTTAATGCCAGTAGCTCCCAAAGTAGGATTTTTGCTCACAAGACTCCACAGCTTAGAAGGAGCAGTTGGTCCAGTGGCACCTTTAAGACCAACAAAGTTTAATCCTGGGCAGTGTTCCCTCTAAACTGAGTTAGTGTGAGCTAACTCACAGTTTTTTTAGCCTCCGGCTCACACATTTTTGTCTCAGCTCAGGAAGGATGGCTCCAATGCAAACTAATTCATGCAGCAGCTAAATCGCTCCCTCGCAACTTTAATGCCAGCAGCTCACAAAGTAGAGTTTTTGTTCACGAGACTCTGCAGCTTAGAGGGAGCACTGGCCACAACAGCCCTTTCCCCTTCCTGCTTGCTTCCTTCGTTGGCTGAGAGCGGGAGAGTTAATTGGCCCTATTCTGGCAGTCTTCAAACCTCAGCCTTAGAATAGTACCCCACACACACATACACACACTCTACAAATCCTCGTGTACACATTAGTGATCTACCGAGATGCAGCTGTGTGCAAAGATCTTCAGAGTACACGCCAGAGATGCACCTCCCCACAGGGGGTAGAGCCTGGGAGGGATAATAAATTCAGAAAAAAGGCCCCCTGAGGGGCCAAAACCAAGTAGGTCAACCTGCGCCAAGTTCAGACTTCTCTTTTAGGGGCGTTCACATGGAAATGCAAGGAACTGTAAGGATTTACCTTTCCACCCCCCGGCTGATGCTTCAAGTTGTCAGTGGAGCCGATCTTGGACTTGATGTTCTTTAGGTCTGGCATGGGAACGGGAGCTGCCTGCAGGCGGTTCTTGACAGAAGAAGGGGACTTCGGTGGGGTGCGGACCACGGCCACCTTCTTGGGCTCCCTGTTGGGAGGGGTGGGCAAGGAGGGTGTGCGGGAGCGGCTGCCGGGGGTCCCTGGAGAACCAGGACTGCTGTAGCCACTTCTATCGCCAGACTTTACCGGTTCACCTGTGGTTTGAGAGGAAAGCGGATACAGTGAGATCACGGGGCCCCAACATGGTGCCTGTGAGCACCCCGGCACTGACTGATACCTCTTCTAGCACCAACCAAGTGTTTTCAGGAAGTGGGCGGGGCCAGGTGGGGCCTTTGCCCAGCAAGGTTTCCGATTGGCTGTGCAGATTTACGAGTAGTAGTTTAGTAATTTACTGTGTTGACCATAGGTCATAACAATACAGAAAAAACAATGTACAAAATCCCACCTGATAAAGCTCCAAGGTAAATACAAATTAAATTAATATCCAACAAGGTCATATTGCAAAAGGGTTTGAGCGGTATATAAGCCGAAAGTTAAATAAATAAATGTAAATACAGAGTCAAATTAGGTTGTGGTCATTTCCATACCGTTCAATCTAACCGATCTAGCCACCGATGCAAACAAAACGACTCTGTTAGAAACATATGGCTCTTTATCTGCAAGCAAAAATATAACTTTTTCCATACCTGAAACGCCTTCCTGCAGAGATAAGATACCAGTGATAAATTTATTTCGAGGGGGCAAAGGACGAGGGCATCTCAAAATGTAATGGGGTCAAATCATCTACTTCTCCAGTACCACACATACAAAGTCGTAAGGGGGCAGGGCCCCTTAGAAATTGGCCGGTGCGAACCATGGAGGGCACAGCTTGAAATCTTAAGTTGGTAAAGGCCAACCTTAATTTCACTGTTGTTAAAGTCTTTAGGTAAGATAACCTGGTATGGTCTTTTTTAAATAATTTGAAGAAAGGGGCCACTCTAGATTGACTGATTGCATTACTATCTAATTTCCCATCCATGTTAAATACCCATTCCCTCAACTCCCGCCTTGAACTGTTAGCTGTTAACAGATCATTTGGGATAACGTACTTTGATTGTATAAGGCCCAGATGTTCCTTGTAGGTCTCGACAAGTTTTAGGAGAGAGTAAAAACTTTCACTTCCAAATGAATCCTGAGAACGTTCTAGGCCTTTCTTCCAATAAAACAGGACTCTCAGATTAGCCCTGGCTTTCCGTGCGCAGATTTACAAAAAAAAGTTGCTTTGGCGGCAGCAGCCACCACAGCACACGGATCTTCACTGAGTGATTGAAGGTAAGCGGCGGTGGCCATTTTGTAACTGGCTCCATTTCCTCCAGGAGCCATTTTAGGGCAGCCATTTTGCGGCTGTACCCACCAAGCGGTGTCAGAATTCCCAAGGTTCCCCCCCCCAGGCTCAAAAGGGTTGGGGACCCCTGATTTAAATGAATGTATTCATTACTGACTCAAAACCAAATTTCCTTCTGTTCAATAGGCATGAAAGAAATCACACCTTCACTGCTGTCGGAATAATGAGGCTCTAGCATGCCACATGGCCCACAAAATGCAGCTGTTGTTAAGTTTGGTTCAACAGCCAAACACTAGACTAGAGGATCAAATCTGTGCAGCGAAAGGGCTCACAGACCACTTGCATATTTTTGCTGTAATGCAGTTGAGAGAATTCACGTATATTTCTGTAGGTATCAATCTAAAGCTGGCTTATCTTACAGTACTTCAACAGTGAAATTAGTGGAGATATAAGACAGCCTCTAGAGCTCAAAATTCATTGCACTTTTCAGCTCCTGCAGTTCATAAAGTTCAAGCATCAGAACTCAGCTGTTTTGCTGCTGATAATAACATTCCTCTGTCTGTTGCACATTTATCTCATCTTGCCTTTGAAGGAGCACAGAGAAGGGGTCATGCTTCACCCCTCCCCCTGTCTACCTTCACAACAGCACTATAAAATAGGTGTGGCTGAAAGACATAGCAACCGGTCCAAGGTTCCTCAAGACGAATATCATGACTGAGCACAAATTTGAACCCAGGTCTTCCATTGAACCCGGCTCTCAACATCAATATCCATATAGTAAATACAGCAGCATCCAAACGGCTGCTTTGTGAGTATCCAAATTTGCTGCACCACTCTGGTTCATTTTTGACCTCCACGAGATACATAACACCCATCCCTGTTACATTAGGCCGGGGGTGGCCAACCTTGATTAATGTAAGAGCCACACAGAAAAAACGTCAGATGTCTGAGAGCCACAAGACATGGATAAATATGACCCACACATTTCTATTGATAATATGCAAATTTGCTTTTTTATTAACATTGAATGAGACTGCCAAAAATAAAAACAAGAGTGGTAAGAACAGATATTGATAATGATATTTAACTTTAGATGGGGAGGAAGGGAAGAGAGAGAGAAAGAAAGAGAGGGAGACGGAAGGAAGGAAGGAAGGAAGGAAGGAAGGAAGGAAGGAAGGAAGGAAGGAAGGAAGGAGGGGAAGTGATTTGAAGAGACAAATGCCTTCTCCAAGCTGGCTTGCAAGGGGTGTGTGTGTGTCTTTAAGAACACATTTAAAGTTGCTTCCTTTCACTGCTCCCCCCCCCCAATCTCAAGCCTATCTAGGGAAGAGAACACTGGCTGGGGAAGGGAAGACCGATCATTTCACTTTCCCAGCCGCTCTGCCAGGAGCCACACCATACCACAGTTTGGCCACCCCTGCATTAGACTCTGATAGTAAAGAAATGATGCACTTGATGCTGGTTCGCTGAGAAAGGCAACAAGAATGATGGTGGACGAGGTTCCTCCTTCCTCTTTCAACTTCCTTCCCTGCTAGCTACTTCCCTTCAGAGGTAACTAACCACACACGTGGCACCCAATTTCTGGAACCCATTCTCCAGCGGTTCATCTGGCACCCGACCTATTCGTCTTTCAGTACCGGGCCAAAGCTTTTTTTCTTCATTCCAGCATTTGGAGTTCGTTTTCTTTTTATTCTGGCTGGGTTTTATGTTTGGTACACTGCTTTATTGTTGGATGGATTTTAATGGCTCTTATTGTCTCTTTATACTTTTATTTTTAGGCCCTGAGTGATATCTGACTTTATCATCACCATAACTGTTTTGAATTTTTACTTCTTTTTAATGTAATTATTTTTGTTCCGCAGAATCATAGAATCAGAGTTGGAAGGGACCTCCAGGGTCATCTAGTCCAACCCCCTGCACAAGGCAGGAAATTCACCAATACCTCTCCCCACATACTCAGTGACCTCTGTTCCATGCCCAGAAGATGGCGAAAAGCCTCCAGGATCCCTGGCTAAACAGGCCTGGAAAAAAATTGCTTCCTCACCGCAAAGTGGCAATCGGCATTTCTCTGGGCGTGTAAGAAAGGGCCAAAAGAACCCTTCTCTGAGGCAACCCTTCCTGCCCTCCCTCTCGTGATCTGCCAAAGTTCACAGAATCCGCATTGCTCTCAGATGGCCATCTAGCTTCTGTTTGAAAACCTCCAAAGAAAGAGAGACCACCACCTCCCGAGGAAGCTTGTTCCACCGAGGAACCGCTCTGTCAGGAAGTTCTTCCTAATGCTTAGCCGAAAAGTCTTCTGATTTAATTTCAACCTGTTGGTTCTGGTCCGACCTTCTGGGGCAACAGAAAACAACTCCGCACCATCCTCTATATGACGGCCCTTCAAGTCCTTGAAGATGGTTATCATATCACCTCTCAGTCGTCTCCTCTCCAGGCTAAACATATCCAGCTCCTTTAGCCTTTCCTCACAGGACTTGGTCGCCAGAACCCTCCCCCATCTTCGTTGCCCTCCTCTGGACACCTTCCAGCTAGTCTATAACCTTCCTAAATTGTGGTGCCCCAAACTGAACACAATTCAGTTTGATGACTTTGATTACTTTAAATTTCAAATGGAATCTTTTATTTGGAAAAAATGGTATAGGAACATCTTAATTAATATGAAGCTCCTCTTTTCTGACCTACTAAAGAATCCTCCTCCTCTACCATCCTAAGATCATAAGGAGCTATCTTATCGGACTATTGGTCTATCAAGGCCTGTCTTGTCTACTCGGACTGGTGGTAGCTCTCCAGGGTCTTAGGTGGAGGTCTTTCAAATCATCTACTACAGCATCCTTTTAAAGGATTGAAACTGGGACTGTCTGCATGCAAAGCAGATGCCCTACCATGGAGCCACACGTACCACAAACTAGAACTCTCCATAGAAGCAACCTAATAAGGGGGGGGGGGAATCTATTTTTAACCTCCAATGAAGAGTACTAATGAAACCACCTTGAGCTTGCGAATTTTTAGGTCAACACCGGAACACCGACTTTGAATTTTTTTAAGGAACAAACAGCAAACAGACTACTTTTATTTTTACCTCTCTCCGATTTTGCAGCCGTGTTTGGGGGCCTTCTCTGCTCCTTCTTGGCAGCTGAAAGGACAAACATAACCCTTCATTAAAATCAGTGACATATATTTTTGCAACTGCAATATCCTCCTGAGATGTTGAGAAAGATGATTAGAAGGGTCAGAATGATACCCAGGGACAGCTTGCTACAAGACAAGCCCAAAGAAAATGACAACAGAACACCAACGGTGGTCAAATACAGCTCACAACTCATAAGAATATAACATAAGAGAAGCCAATGTTGGATCAGGCCAATGGCCCATCCAGTCCAACACTCTGTGTCACACTGTGGCCAAACCCAGGTGCCCTCAGGAGGCTCATCAGTGGTGTCAGAACTCCAGAAGCCACCGCCCCCCCCCACTAAAGCCAGTTCAACGTATTATTAACCCATGCTGGATAGTGACACTTCCCTCACACAGGCACTGGGGGGCCAACTTTTTCTTCCTTACAGACAGCCTGCTAACCTAAAACAACTTCTCACCCGCAATGATAAACTACTTAAAAGTAACATGGACTCTAGTACCAAGGCCTGCAACAAACCAAATGCCAACTTTGCTGTCATACAGAGTCCAGCAACACCGTCTCTGGACCCAGCGACATCAGCTGTACCATCTCAGCTTCATTCTACTGCTCATCCTCTAATGTGATTTATGCTATCACATGTAAGCAATGTCCTTCTACCCTCTACCTTGGACAAAAAAGGCCAGTTCCTATGACAAAGAATAAATGGACCTAAGTCTAACATTAGAAAGCACAACATTCACTCCACTCTCTAAGATATAAGAACCGATGGACCCAGGGGTCATTTCCTGCGGAAGCGCACAGGAGCCGAGCTCCGGCAGTAAGGAGCCCAGGGGGCGGGCACATGCAACAAGCCCAGCCCCCTGCTCCCAGCAGCCCTCAGTCGGGCCACAAGGAGCAAGAAGCAGCCAGGTAGCTTGCAGAGCCCACCCCCCGGCCCGCCAGATCTGCACGTTTCCCCCCCCCCCATAGCTAGCAATCCAAAACAGTCCAATGGAGCCTGAGTGGTGGGTGTTGCCTTCTGACACACTTCCGGTGATGTCAGGGGGTGTGGCATATGCAAATAAGTTATGCTAATGAGGTATGCTAATGACCTCCTGCACCTCTTTTTCTACGAAATGACCCCTGGATGGACCCACATTCTAGCTGCATCTGAAGAAGTGAGCAGTAACTCACGAAAGCTCCTCCCCTGCCACAAACTTTGTTAGTCTTTAAGGTGCTCCTGGACTCTTGCTCTTTTCTGTTGCTACAGACAGACTAACACGGCCACCCATCTTGATTATATATTTTAAACGGGTTACTATGCTCTCAAATAGAAGCCACCCTATGAAGTGGGATAAATACCACATAATGGAAAGGTATGGCATTACTCTGGAAGGTTAAATACACAGAGCAGTACATTTCTTCTTCTCCATTTGTTCGGAAAGTCAGGTCACCAAGGTGCTGAGGGATGGAAAGATGCTTCTCATGTTACTTTTACTTAAGATTTCTGCCCTGATAACCGCATCAGTTTCATTTTAGAAGATTAGATCAAATCAATTTCATGTCACTCATTCTGGAGGCACCTCTGATTGAAGTCACAGCTCTCCATCAAAAGAAAAACACACCCTGTAAGAAAGATTTCTGACACACACTAAATAACGCACTTTCAATCCATCTTCAATGCACTTTGCACCTAGATTTCACTATGTGAAATGGCAAAATCCACTTCCAAACGGTCGCTGAAGTGCATTGAAACTGCATCATCTAACATGCGTGGAGGCATCCATTCTCTTGCAATATTTTAGGTAGAAGATATCACGTCTGTCTGTAAGAGAGGCCTTAGGTCTAACACAGCAGATCTTTGCCTTCTTCAAATGACTAAACCCCCCTGTGGAATGCTTTCCGTGCCCCCAACGAATCTCTTGACTTACCGAGGCTGGGCGGTGTCTTGGGGACGGTGGGAGTTTTGGCTGGGATCCGCGAAGCATTGCCTGGGTTCTTTTGATTTTGTGCTCCAGCAGGACGTGGAGTGGCTATCTTTGTTACATTTTTCATATCCGGACCCTGGTTTTGGGAAAGGGTAGGGTTTACCGCACTGCACAAAAACTTCAAAAGGAAAACAAATTTTGGTTGGGTGTGTGTGCGTGTGTGTAAGGCTTCCTTTATTAATTTAGCCCCAACCAATGCCTCCGAAAACAGACTCACTGTTCTCATACCACTCTCGTACATGGTTTTCAGAGTAAACAACATGATTTTCTCGTCTTCACTCGATTTTAGAAATCAGTAAGTCACTCTTAAGCGTTCCTCTGTACACCAGTGAAGTAAAACTAGCAAGCCGGTGAGACTGTGGCTTCAGGAGCATTTGAACTGTTCCATTAGACCTGTGAACGTATTCACTATTTCAGCGGGTGAATTTATACCACCAAGTATTCAGGAAGGGACATGGATGCAGTTCATGTTACTCTGCAGCTAAGCTCCCAAACTCACAGGTTTAGGAAGAGGTATCGCTTGTTGTTATACTATTAAATAACCAGTGCTATGTCTATGAGTTATGCCTGCACCCATGCCAATACTGCCATGCATTTTCATGCCTCCTTTTTTTACAGCATGGAAAATCTGATATCCGGCTATAAAGCTGTGACGGGCAGGTTAGGTTCCGCCTCTCCCTCAGAGGAGCCAATGGGAGCTGACAGAATGTTAGTGACAGTTGAAAACGGCAGTTACGGGAACTGAGGGGAGCAGTTAAGAGAGTGGGCGAGAGAGGTTGGGGAGTTGGGAGTGTGTCTGGCTGAGGGAAGCTGTGGTGAAGATCAGCTTAAAGCTACCTGGAAAGAATTTGCAACAGAATTTGTAACAGATGATCCCAAATGCTGGAATCTAAACCCATATAGGCAAAAGTCCTCACTCAGGGATACTGGGTTTAGATTGCCTACAATATCATCCAGGGACAGCTCCGGCATGCTCTTAGGACTGTAATGAGAGGCTGCTGAGGCTTCCCCGACATCATGGTTTGGGGAATGGAGCAGGCACTCAACAGGATGATCCTTTATGTAATCCGCTGAAGGATCATGTTCTTTATAGAACTGGGGCTGATGTTCTTTGTAGAACTGGCTCAAATAAGAGGGGGTCATGTAATAAGAGGGCTGTTGGTAGCCAGAGGGTTGCCACGACAAGGGGGGTCTTGGTTCTGGCTGCATCGGCTGCCCTGCAGGGATCTCAGGCTGATCACTGTTTGGATCGGAGAAAGAGCCCGTACAAGAAGCCAGATGGGGAGATGGGGTACACAGTGGTATCAGAACACTCCCAGTTGAGGTCCGAGCTTTTGGGTCGCTCTGCCCATTTCGACTGTTTTAGCACCTAACACTAGGCTTATCTTTGTGCTTCGATCTCCTGTGTTTTTTAGCAGGAGGCTAGGAATGAGGTCTAGATTTATTTTTTTGAAGAGCCCGGAGAAGGTAAGTGTGGTGATGCCCTCTCTGTCACCAAGGCGAACGAAGCAGCTCTTTTAGTAGGCAACAGGACCACTCTCATGATCAGAACCACCAGAATGGAGCGGACTGAAGGGGGACTGGAACTTGGTCCAATGGTCGGAGCCAAAGGAGGTGGAACTGAGACCGATGACCCGGGACTAGGAGGTTTAGCTGGAATCAAGGAGTAAAGGGCCTTCTCCCATAATGCACCTTTAATCCTCGAGGCTCTATTGGCATGAGCCTTGGGTGTCATACATCTCCCTCGTAGCCCACCTGACCGGATGAGTGTGCAGCCTGATAATGATACCACCTCCTCGGAGGGAGAGGAACATCCAGCTGTGATAGAGCCCATCAATCTTCAGGAACAGGAGATGCAAGCTCTGGACAAAACGCCGGCTGTAGCCAATCTGCCCTCTCCTCCAGCTGCAAGCAATTTACCAGCATCCAGTCCAGATGTGAAGGAGAGGGAGGAGGCTGGGGCCCAGCGTTTCTCCAACACCCTTTGAGCGAGGGCACTGTCAGTGGAGAACAGAGCTAAGAGCTAGTTGCAGTTTGATGGATTGCAGACACCTGTCGCCAGATGAGTACTTGCAGGGATGTGTGCCACAATTAGCAGCAGCTAAACAGCCCATGGAGAGCCAGCTTTAAATCCAGGAAGGGGGAAGCTGCTCATTGTGGACGCAACTTGTACCACGGCTACATCACCACCCACTTTTGTCTTCTGACTTGCCAACTAGAACCTCTGTTGCTCTGAATCTGAACTGAACACTGGACCACCCGACTTCTGGACCCCTGCCTCTTGAACTGACTGACGACTCCCTTTCCGGATAACTGACCCTTGGACTGCCTCTTGACCACTCTCCTGCTTGAACCTGTACTGTGAGTGGCTACCTGGTACTGTCTGCCTGGTTGTTCTGCGGAACGTCTGCCTGCTCCCCCACCAGATCCACCGGGTCCAGTACATTGGGTGTGAAGCATTGGCAAACCAGGCAAGCCCTGCAATTATGGGCTTCACCCAAGTAAAGGAGGCAAAACTCATGCTTGTCTGCGTGGGTCATTTTTATACCACATTTTGAACATTCTTTTTTAACAGTGCCTTGGATGGAGGGACCATAACCACACAATTCCACACAGGAGAGATCTCGGTTGAGAAAGGGAAGTGCCTTGGACGCCATTATGGAGGGACCTTAAGCACACAATTCCACACAGGAGAGATCTCGGTTGAGAAAGGGAACCTTCTCCCAGGAAGAAAAGTACAGCGATTGAATCGATCACTTTCCTGATGGGAATGAGCAAGAAATCTACACTGTTGTTTTTTTCAAAATGACAAAGGGGAAAGAATATCTGAGCACATTCGAAAGTGTCCTACTCTCGCAGTGGCAAAAAAGGAACCGAGGGACAGGGTTGCAGCTCCTGGAGCATGTGACACACTCAGCGGGAAAACCCGCATATGCGCTGGCTCCTTAGGCATGGGGCACCCCCCATTTTTGGAGTTTTAAAGCTAGAAAGAAAATGTCTGCAGCTAGCCAATGGCTGCACAGGAAGACAGAAGATGAACACTATTTGAGTCCCCAGCTCCAGTAACTCTGTGCAGCGTCTGAGTGAGTGGAAATTATCGAAGGGAGCTGGGCTACCTTATCTGCTTATGTCTCTGAGGGAGAAAGGACCTGAGAGGGAAAACGATAATGACTCTCTCTATATTACCCAAGGAGGGTAGTGACATGTGACAGCCTGACCTACTTGTAACGATGAACCTGAGAAAGAGAGGCTGCAGAAGGCGGTAGGCCCTCTGTGTGAGTGAGAAAGCTGCGTTACAAAAGCCATGTGACTACTGACTACATCTTTCACCTCCTGTCAACATGGACCTCCACAGAAGATGCAGAATGGGGGGCAATGTGCCAGGGCTTCTGTTCTCTGGGAACCCAAATGTTGCAGCCTTCGCAGCATCGAATGATGCAGACACCACTGAAATCTTCCTTCACTCTCATTTTCCTGATTATCTTCTTAGCCCAGCAGACACAACGGGCTAGAGGAGGCTCTCACTGGCTCCTTTCACTGCAACATTGCACAAAAGCCATACAAGCCCTCCTTTAAATATATCTAATGCACCACAAAGGGAGACGAAGGCATCACGTGACAGTTTTCAGGGCTTCATTCAAAGGGAACTGGACATAACTGAGCAGCACTGTAGTGCATTACACAGCTGTTCGCTTAGTTGTGAGCTGGGACTGTTCCTTAGCTTGGCTATAAAGACCACTGGCCAAACTTAGCTGAGGAGTAGAGGAGGTGGCCAGTACTGGGCTGGTCATTCTCAGGAAACAAGGAGAACAGGTACATGGAAAGGTAATTGCCCAGACGCCCTTGCTCAGAGTATTCCACTGTATTTCTCACACCTGCGAACATCAGCTTAAGATATTTCTATTTCAAAAAACACTTGGTGGACAGTTTTGTGAAACTGGGACCTGGTCTGATGTGGCTAGTCAATCGGTTTAATGCTATGTGACTGCCATTAACATTTGATGCCGCGGTGTAGTTTTTATGATGCTGATTCTTTTACCCTTTGTCAGCTATTTCAGGCACTACTTATTTAGAAGGAGGAGGAGGAGGAGGAGAGATTGGATTTATCCCCCGCCCTTCACTTGGAGTCTCAGAGCGGCTTACAAACTCCTTTCCCTCCCCCTCCCCACAACAGACACCCTGTGAGGTAAAAGAAGAAGAAGAAGAAGAAGAGATTGGATTTATACCCTGCCCTTCACTACCCAAAGGAGTCTCAGAGTGGCTTACAAACTCCTTTCCCTTCCCCTCCCCACAACAGACACCCTGTGAGGTGGGTGGGGCTGAGAGAACTCTGACACAAACTGCTCTTTTTCAAGGACAGCTGTGCCAGAGCTTGTGACTGACCCAAGGTCACATCAGCAGGTGCAAGTGGAGGAGGAGTGGGGAATCAAACCCGGTTCTCCCAGATTAGAGTCCACGCACTTAACCACTACACCAAACTGGCTTTAGCAGAAAGGCAGCATCCACAAGTTCTCAATAAGCCAATCCACACATACAGATATCCACATTGCAAACAACAGGTTAAATACACAGACCAAACTAGCGCAGACCAACATGAATCAAGTCAGACAGCAACAGAGGAGTCCCCTCCCTTTCCCCAGCCAACTCCTTTTTTAAACACCATGCCCTTACCTCCATCTTTCCCCCTTTTGCTCCTTTACTGGTGAGTCGGGATGTGACAGAAGGTATTCGTTTAGGGGTAGAAGCTGCTCCTGAGGACTCAGGAGGGCCGGAGGGTTTTTTCAAAGGGATAGAACTAACGGAAGAGGTTCGTTTGGGGGTAACAGAGGATCTACTTTTCTGGGTTTTGACAGAGGACGGTACAGATGTCTTAAACATGTAAACAAAATTAAACCAAAGATCAGTGAGAGAAAGGGGGGGGGAGCAAAAATAACACAAATAAACTAGGAGCGGATGACGGTTAAAGTACAGCGAGGATGACAAAAAAGTTTTGGTAAAAGAAAATTGGAAGCTGACAGGTATTGGCTCCCTCCCTCCCATACACCCCCTCTTCATCGACAAAGGACAGAGATGACCCACTCACGCCTGCCCTTAGAAAGACCAGAATCACTGACCTTTAAACAATACTCCATCAAATGAGCATGTGAAAGTACAGGTGCTTTCTATCATGATGTTTACCCGTATAGGGTTACGTTATAGCCTATCGCTGCTCCGCTACGTGCGAAGCTTTTTCTGATGAAGAAAGGCCACCACACTTATGGAGTACAGTGGTAAATTAGCACATGGTATGGTCCCAGCTCATGCCAACTTAGCCGTTCGAAAGCAAGAAATTGCAAATAGATAAACAGGTACTGCTTCGGTGGGAAGGTAACAGCATTCCATGCGCCTTGGCATCTAGTCATGCTGGCCACATGACCACGGAAACGTCTCTGGACAGTGCTGGCTCTTCAGCTTGGAAACAGATGAGCATCGCATCCCTAGAGTCTGATTCGACTGGCTTTCGAGCAAGGGAAACCTTTACCTTTAACTCCTGACCACCACAGTGAGGTCAGCATAAAGTAGAAGCCCAGGAAACATTACAATAGCTCCATCATCTCCTTTACCTTGCAACATACACTCAGGAAAACTGATATTTCATGCATTAACTTACTCGGAAAACGAAGTTTGAGTCCAGTGGCATGTTTAAAACTAACAAAGTTTTATTCGCAGCATAAGCTGGTCTTAAAGGTGCCACTGGACTCAACCTTTGTTCTTCTGTCTCAGACCCACACAGCCACCTACCTGAATCGATATTCTATGCAGTTCTTTCAGCGATAATATGCAAATTGCACATTTTATGTAACTTGCTTCACACCCTGTTCTGGATGGGTACATTAAAAAAAAAAAAAAAGTGCACCTAACATGGAATAAAGTTAGGCTCTACTCTACTCTGACCACAACTCAGCCCATACAGAAATGCTCAGTATGGGAAGACGTTTCTGGCAAACGGGATTTCCTAGTTCCACAGCAACAACCAGCTGTCCAAGCTAGAGCGATGAGACAGGACTGTGACATGAATACAGTTGCCAACCTCCAGGTTGCACCTGGAGATTTGTGACATGAATATAGTTGCCATACTTCAGGTAGCACCTGGAGATCTCACAGTATTAGAACTGATCTCCAAACTATCAAGATCAGTTCCCCCTGGAGAAAATGGCTGCTTTGGAGGGTGGACTCTGTGGCATGGTACTAGGCTGAGGCCCCTCCCCTCCCCAAACCCCGCCCTCTCCTGGCTCCACCCCCAAAGTATCCAGGTATTTCCCAACCCAGACCTGGCAACCCGAGACATGAAGAAAGTGGGCTTCTGGGAATATAGGGCAGAAGTATTTGTTTTAGGGGATTCTGGCTCAGATTAAACCACGTGAGCCTCAGAAAAACTATGCAGCACTGAAATTATGACAGATCAACAGCTCAGAAGAACACCTGGAAACTCTGGAGAGTGGCAAAAGTGGCAATAGTCACAGAGAGGAATTCGTTGCAGACTGCACTGTGCTTTATCATGGTTTTAAGCTTATTTCTTTAAAAGTATATAATGAGACAGTCATTGCATTTTTTTTGTAAGAAAAGATAAATGAAAACTGGGGAATGCACTACAAGAAATGTTCCAAGACAAAGCAAAGCATTAAAGGGGGACGAGGGAATGTAACCAGCCAGCTTACATTCATCAGCTTACCTTTGGCTTTGCTTCTTCAATCCCAGTCCCGTTTTTATCTTTGTTGTCAATACGAGCTGATGGGGGAAAAAAGAAAATTACAGTTACGTTCGCTCAAGAATGAGGGCGGGTGGGAGGGAGAAGGTTCTAAGTTAAAATTCTGAAGAGGGCAGGCCCACTCGGATTTTAATCGCGGCACGCAGCCTTCATCTGCTCTCTTGCAAAGAGCAAACAGAAAACCCACGCTTCTGGTTTGTAGACTGGCTGGCTGCTCTTGCGCCATCGCATGCTCGGCGTTGATGCAAAAAGCAGCCCTGCCGTCATATTAGTCTCCCAAACCATCTCAAAACAAAAACCACATACAAAAAGGCAAGAAGAAGACTCCAGGCAGCTGTGTGATAAGGAACAAAATGCTGTGTGTTCCTTCCAGATTGGTACCACTCTTGGCAGCCCCTCACAACTGTTGTGTGTGTGAAGCTCTGTCTGCAGTGTGATGTCAAGAACTGGCAAGACCACTGTGGTTGTTTTAACTCCCAAAACAACAAATCACATTAGCCACCCCCTACAACTTCTAGAACCTCCGTGCCCTGGGTGTCTGTTTCCATTTGGGCCAGCTAGCTTTTATTAGTGTGAAACTTTCTAGGTACCCTAAAGGCATTTCTTCAGGGCAAGAAAATGGGATTGTGGGGGAAGTGTGACGCCGTTTCAAAATATAGAACGCTGATGTCACTTTGGCTGCCTTCTGCCGCTCTCATTCGAGGACCGACTAGCACCATTTGGTACACTTGCCCCAGAAGAGTTGCTTTACACAAGCCGCTGTCCGCGAGATAAGATTCTGGGACACATCCTATATATAAGATGATTTCAGGAGAACACAAACCAGCAACACTACTATTTCTAGATCATTCACAGGTCAGTGTGCTTCTCTAGGGAACTGTGAAGTCTATCTGCCAGGAATCCTGCTGCGGTTAACTCAGGAAACTACCACCACCACCCCAGCACAGAAAACATTTTCAACACACACACACAAATAATGAACATTGTGATTTTCACCGACATACCCAAAACCTCAAAATGTTAAGAATGTCTAAGTAATCACAGAGAACCTGTCTTCGTCAGATTATTAGTTGTCAAATAAATCCAGGATTCACCACTGCATTCCCTTCAGATCACAGGCTCAAGCCCATGTACAGCATACACTTTCATAACAAGGATTGGTCGCTGACAGGAAAAGTGGTATTTGATGAGTTAGATGGTCAACACACAGAAAAGCATCACAACAAATGTTCCCCCAACAAGTCAGCTTATTCAAGGGCTCAGACGTTATCGAGAAACTGAGATAATGTGATCATCATCACAGTAAGTACTGTTCAAATAAGTCAGATATTCATTAGCCCTCACTAGAAGTAACGAAGATATTCCGTCCCAATGGTCTTCTTACCAAACCGCTGGAGATGGTCTCCGATCTGGTACTGACGACCCTCACAGGTTTGTGATCCTCAACAACTCCAACATCCATGCTGAGGCTTCCTTAACGAGAGCAGCTCAGGACTTCATGTTGGCCAGGACCACCATGGGGCAGTCCCTCAACATTTTGATCCCTTTGCATGTGTAGTGGGCAATGTTCCCTCTAAGCTGTGGAGTCTTGTGAGCAAAAATTCTACTTGGTGAGCTCCTGGCATTAAAGTTGTGAGCGAGTGATTTGGCTACTGCATCAATCAGTTTGCTCTGGAGCCCTCCTGCCTGAGCTAAGACAAAAATGTGTGAGCCAGAGGCTAAAAAACTGTGAGCTGGCTCACACTAACTCACCTTAGAGGGAACACTGGTAGTGGGACATAAGTTCTGTCTGGTTCTGGGGTCAAGTACACAGTTTGGGAATGAGGGAGATTTCCATTCCGCCCTTGTCACAGGCTGACAGACATTCGGAACCTCCACAAGGGTGAAGAACCAGTGAAGGTGGTCTGTTCCAGGAGGCTGATTGATCCGGACAGTTTCCCAATGACTCTTGGGAAATTTCTGGTCAGCAAGGCTGGTACTGTCGACGAAGTCCTGGTTGACTGGCGGAATAAGGAGGAGGAGGAGGAGGAGGAGGAGATTGGATTTATACCCCACCCTTCACATGGAGTCTCAGAGCGGCTTACAAACTCCTTTCCCTTCCCCTCCCCTGTGAGGTGGGTGGGGCTGAGAGAACTCTGACACAAACTGCTCTTTCAGGAACAGCTGTGCCAGAGCTTGTGACTGACCCAAGGTCACAACAGCAGGTGCAAGTGGAGGAGTGGAGAATCAAACCCGGTTCTCCCAGATTAGAGTCCGCACACTTAACCACTACACCAAACTGGCTCTCCAAAGCTTTCCACAAATAAATGAAGCAGTGCTATATAAAGAGATGTTGGGTGCAAATGGGTCTTTTGGTGCAGATGGGTCTTTTGGGAGGAGGAGATGCACCCATAAAGTGTTCCAAGGAGGGCCCATTTGGATGAAAACACAGCTTCTTAACTGTGACCTTGCAATGTGTGGTTACACATTTGGGATTGTGCCCACATAGATCGTAATCTGTAATTCTCTGGAAGCGCGGGAGGTAAATAAACCACTACTTCCTTCCCTCATATTGAGGCTTTTCATACACCACACGTAAACGGAGAAGCAAAGACAACATTTTCCCATATAGTTCCTTCTCAATAATTACACTTTTAAAGTTCTCCCCTCAGAGAGGCTCTTTTTCCAGCAGGCGGGTGTCACGGGCTGGGGTGCCAGTCAAAGGGAGTCCAGAACAAGCCAAGGTCAGGAGCCAAGAAGACAGTGCAAAGTCCAAAAAGCCAAGCCAGGGTCAGGAGCCTGAAACACAGAGCCAAGTCCAAATCACTAACCAGAGATGTAGTCCAAAGCCAAGCCGGGGTCAGGAGCCAGGAAAACAGAGCCAAGTCCAAAGCCAGGGGGTCCGAAGGTCTAGGTGCAAGAGCCAAGCCAGAGTGGATGCGAGCAGCACAAAGCTGACTTGTTGCTTCCACGAAGGGTACTGCCCAGAGTGTGGAGTTAAATGCTGCTATCAATTAGCCAGCTGCACGATCGGCCAGGCTCCTGTTAGAACTCTGGGCTGGCTGAGCATCTCCCTTGTAGCCTGGCCTCTCTTCGCCTCATTGCGAAGTTTTGCCACAGTCACTCCCTTAAACGAGTCACACGTGGGGGTGAGTCAGGAGGACTCTCAGCGTGCAGTTCTTCCTTCTTATCTGGACAAGGTGTGAAGACTGCTGTTACAGGCACTTGCCAGCTATCCTCCTCTGCTGCTTCAGAGGGGCCAGCTGTGGTTTCTGCAGGCTCTGTCAGCTCATCCTCATCCATGCCCATGACAGCGGGCACCATATAAATTTAACAAACGGAAAGTGAAAGAGGATGGGTTGTGGGTCAGCACAGAATTCCACTTGAAGAACCGTTACAACCACTGTCCTCTGTCTCAACTCTGTTTTCTTCTTTGTGGTGCCTGTGCAGTCCCACATAAGGGAGACTAGCACACTGGCCTGGTTGGAGCAGGGGGTAGAAACCTTTCAGTTACACGGCATCAACTAGGGCTACTACTGAAGCATGTCTTGACTGGCAAGACTGTACTTTACAGTGCTTTGCGAAAGCTGTGCTGGAAAACCATAATCACAAAGGTGTAGTCTCTTGGGAAAGCCAACAAAGATAGACTGGTCCTAATCCAGTGCCTATATTTGAAAAGCAACCAGAATGACCAACCACAACATACCAACAGTCTCTGGCTCTATCTGTCTAGAGAAAGATAAGAGAATACTGTAGATCCTGGGAAATTAGATTTCTACCAAACCCCAAGCTTCTGAAAATGCTCACTCCTTGGTTCTGTTATAGCCGATGTCAGCAGAATGCTGTCTTTCTAATGTCCATTGCAATAACATTCCACATGACGTTTCCACTTTGCTCCTCAGCAATCATAAGGTAATTAACTGAATGAAGCAGAATCCTTCCGATCCTGAAAGAAGAAACTCTGAGCACACCTGCTTCTCATAGACTCAGTGAACAGTCAAGTCACCTATGGCTAGTCCAGAAGAAATGGGCACCCCTCTTGCTTTTACCTAACCTCTTCAATTTGGTTTTTCTATGATAGATTCCAACAGTTTCTTGTGTGCCCAGCCCCTCGTTCCTTGTTACATACTACTAGGATACAGGCACAACTACAAGCTGATCAGTTTGTGAGAAGATTCCTGGTTCATTCACTAACCACTCAGTTTCAGAAAGGATTTACAAGGACCCTTTTGGATGGGGGGGAAGGGTCTCCTCTTCTCACCCTTTAGGTCCAGTTCTCCATAAAGCTGACAGAAGAACGGTCTCCCCTGACCTTTCTGATAACAGGAGGCTTCTCAATGCCAAGTAGGCCTTCCCTGAAGTTATTGGCCCTAAAATCTCTCCAGATGACCCACAGGCATGGCTAATATCCTCTCCCGCATAAAACGCTTTGAGCTGTTTTACAGTGTCTCTTTTAGTCCACAAGAGAAATGTTGTCACTTCTGACAGGATTCAATAGCAATCCGCTCTCTCAGGCACACTAGACAAAGGTCACACCCACTGGATATTCCCCTCAAAGAGACTGTACTTTCCAGAACGGCTTCTGTGAGCAATCCAGGGCAAGCAGATTTTACTGGCAGCACCGAAGGAAAGCTTTATGAAAGGATTACTTTACTCTAAACTACCCTACTACAAATCCTGAAGAAGAGGAGAAAATGAAAACAAAAGCCAGGATTAATTGCTCCATCTGCTCACCTCACGTGCAAATTACAAAAAAAATAATAATCCTCAATTCTTTTTGGATAGGGAAAAGAGGAACAAGTGTTCCCCCACAGGGTTTGAAACTGTGATATCCTCTTAGTTAATTATAAAGCTTTTTCCCCTTCTTAAAATCCCAAAACACAGGGACACCATGAAGGACATCAGGGGACATTCTAAAACAAGGTACATAATTCTCTCACCATGCAACCCCTCAGTAAGATGACTGCATGAAATATACATGGGATTTCATAAGCGGGAGAGAAGATCCTTTACAAGGGTTTGTTAAAGGAGGTGATGGACATCTTCCAGGAAGTCCCATTGCTACAGGTCTTCTACTGGGTTAGATCCAGCCAGCTTTTTCACTCGATCTCGTCCTTTCCTTACTGCAGCCCTCACCCCACACGCTTATTGTCCATGTTGGTCCCATGATCCTCAGCACAGTCTTTCCAGGTAGTCAAAGGGGATCCTCCCTTCCTTTTCTACTACCAGAAAAACAGGTTGGATCCAGCCCACCGTCTGCAGGAGATCACAGTAGCTATCCTTTTTGGCGGCAGCTGCTTCCTGCACCATCTCTGGTTCTAAGTCAGGTAAGAAAGTGGCACAGCAATGCTCTCTTCAACCTTCTGCAGTTTTCATCCATGGGGATTAAACGGATGCTGAAAAATTTGTGCACTTTTTGGGCTAAATATAAATGCTGTTAGTGATGGAGAGAATGTGGCCAAGAAACACAGCGCACATGACGGCCAATGAACCGTTTTACATTTGCATGCAGATTTAAACCCAAACCAACTTAAGCCAAGCCCCCTTAATTTGACACACTCCATAATGGTTTCTGACACCCACCAGGTACTCAAATCTGGAAAACTAGGAATGCCTAGAGACGTCCAAGGATAAAGGGAAACAGCTCATTATGCTTCAGTGAGGGACAAAATCAATTAGTTCCTTCCTCTCTCAGAGTGCACATAACCAGCCGATGATAAAATCTATTTAACTGCCTACAGCGACTGTTAGGATAAAGCAAAATGAAAACATAACTTACAGCGAGGACTGGAGGAAAGGGGACAGAAGCATCCATGCAAGATTTGTGCAGCTGTTATATGCAAATAGATTTCGCTCATCTAAAGCAGGAAAGCAACAAAGATTACACTGGCCAGGGCACACGAGCCTGTCAGTTCCTTAGGTGAGTGCCAAAGCAGCAAGTTTCAGGGACAAGGTCACTAGAGGTCTTAGCAGGCTTTGCCTTCCTTAAGCAGGGCAACTGAGCCTCAAGCAAGACACACACACACCTTTCAGATGCGGAAGTCGGCTGCTCTGTTGCTCTGATGCACAACTGCCAGATTTCCTTCCAGGAGCCTTCTGCTGTTCCGAGACCTGCACAGTTTCCGTTGCCTCCCTCCGAAAGGGAACCCTCTCCTCTGAAAGTCCGCCTGGTTCTGGCGTGGATTCTGTTTTGTTCTTTTTCAGGACATCAGGTCCAGCTTGGTAAAAATACTCAGAGGGGTCCAGCTCTGCAACCGCGGCACCGCAGTGCTCATCTTCAGATAAGGACACCCTTCTGTCGTCCACGTCATCTTCCCGAGATGCTTCCTTGACATCCTCGTCTTCAATGTCTCCCTGCTCAACGACCTCGTCTTTCAATGGATCTCTTAAGCAGAAGGAACCACCTGCTGTTGAAACATACCCCTCATGGGCAACTCCTATTGGCTGCTCAACCAAGCCAGCAGGGAGTTTCTTCGGGAAGTCCCGCCCTGCTCTTTTGGATACTTTGGCAAATATCGGTGCACCCATGGTTTGAAAGGCTGACGCAGCATGCTTTCCAAGGTCCACTTCACCCACAAGGTTCTGTGACTCGTTACAAACTCTGAAGACAGACTTTTCTGGACCCTCCTCAGTTGAGCTGAACCCCATATGCCCCAGTTTGGGATCTGGGGTCCCGTGGCTACAGAAGACAGCTCCACGTTATCTGACCTCCTCACTTTGTCTGTTTCTACAGAGTCTCTTCCACCACCTAGTAATGCAGAGATTCTTTTAACGTCTCCGATATGTGAATGATCTCGTACAAAAGAAGATGAGTCCCAGAGCTAGAAAAAAGGCCGCTTCCAGACAGAGAGGTGTTATGGGCTCTTGTGGGACTAATTTGGATTCGTGTCTGACTTCCAGGATATTTATCCCATTTGGAAACATGATCATGAATCCCACGTTCCACTATCCCCAGCAGCCCTGGGGGACTCAGTTCTACTGAGGTACATGAGAAAGACAAGGCACGGTGAAGAATGAACATACTCAACACAAACCCATTTCTGGATCGCTTACAAATGAGTTCTTATAACCGTTTGAGAAGGATGCAAAACTGAGTGCCACAGAATCACCTGCCAGGACCAAACCTTCTTTGCTGTAAAAGGCCATCGGTGTCCAACACAGTGAGCCCTGAAGTAGTCCTCGAGCCTACCTAATCTATTCAGTTTGGAAAGTAATCTGTTCCCATTTTCACATGAGAAGTGACATACTGAAATACAACCCCAACAATTAACCTTGCTAGGTGGTTCACCTGTGAACGTGTCTTGCCTTGAAAGCCCTACAGGGTTGCTGTAAGTTGGGTGCGACTTGACAGCCCTTTCAAAGAGAACCGTCATGTATGTCATAATCACATGAGGATCGATACTACAGTCACAATAATCCTATCAAACAGTGTTACTCACTTTCAAGAGTTAAACCTATGGGTTAGATCCCTGGGTTAAAGACCTGCAGACTTTTATTTTCATAGTATCTGCTTGATTTTCCAACAAGCCACACGGGTCAAAGGATTTGGTTCATGCAGTCTCGAGGTGCCTGAAACTCCCAACACACTTTTCCTTCTCATGCCAATTCTATGGCTTCTCTAAGAGCTT
The DNA here is from genome assembly GCF_001447785.1 of Gekko japonicus. NCBI lineage: Eukaryota > Metazoa > Chordata > Lepidosauria > Squamata > Gekkonidae > Gekko > Gekko japonicus. The sequence goes on from NW_015165281.1 coordinate 34,429, forward strand.
CTCTGATAACTCCCTTTCTTGTAACCTTTCCCAGCCGCTCAGAAGACTACCACTTAATCTTCTGCTTGGAAATGAAAATCACATCTCTCTGGCAGTTGCCAAATACATCTTGGCTGCGCTAAAAATTCAAGCTATTGCTATGAATTCAGCGCTTAAATACGCAGTTAATTTTAACCCATTATTTCAAATTATGTATTTAATATCTGCCTCTCCCTAAAGTGTTGAATATTTTTCTTTCCCATGTATTCCAAACCATGGTTATATTATTTTGCCTAAAGGCCTACATGTTCTGTAAACTTCCTTGAGTAAAGAAAAGCCAGTCATGGTATCTGCAACCTCTCTTCCTCCTTATTTGATTCTTATTTGCACTTGCGTTTAATTGGTATCTGATTTGTATTAATGTCATGCTATGTTTATTGTAGTAGTGCAGTTGGCTAAATGCGCGGACTCTAATCTAGGAGAACTGGGTTTGATTCCCCACTCCTCCACATGCAGCTGCTGGATGACCTTGGGCGAGCCATAGTTCTGTCAGAACTGTTCTTGAAAGAGCAGTTCTTGAAAGAGCTCTCTCTATCCTGCCTACCTCACAGGGTGTCTCTAATCTGGGAGACTCTAATCTGGCGGACTCTAATCTGGGAGAACCAAGTTTGATTCCCCACTCCTCCACGTGCAGCTGCTGGATGACCTTGGGCAAGCCATAGTTCTGTCAGAACTGTTCTTGAAAGAGCAGTTCTTGAAAGAACTCTCTCAACCCTGCCTACCTCACAGGGTGTCTGTTGTGGGGAAGGGAAGGGAAAGGAGTTTGTAAACCGCTCTGAGACTCCTTTGGGTAGTGAAGGGCGGGGTATAAATCCAATCTCTTCTTCTTCATTAAAAATGGCAGGCTTCCTTCGAAGACTTCCCAGTTTCTGGGTTGTCAGAGCTTCAGCCCATTCACTGATCACTTCAATCCTCTTTTTCTTGCGCCTTTTTGCTAGCTCCCCTATTTCCTTTTTGATAAAAGTATCAGAATGCTAGCACAAAAGTGAGGTTGAGGATGCAACTATAGATGGCGGGCATCAAGAGTCATTAAACCAGAGGTTCCCAACGCGGTGCGTGCAGGCACCCTGGCACCTGCCAAGTGTTTCTAGAAAGCAGGCAGGGCCAAGTGGGGCTTTTGCCCAGAAGGGCAGCTGACCGGCTACTGGAGATCTGATTGGCTGGGCAGATTTCTTTTTTAAAAAAGACATTACTTTGGCAGCAGCTGATACCACAGCACAAGAATATTCACCGTGTGACTGAAGGCAACCTACAGCAGACATTTTGTGGCTGGCCTACCTACTGCAGCAGCCATTTTGTGGTGGCCATTTTGTGGCGAAGAAGAAGAAGGAGGAGGAGGAGGAGGAGGAGGAGGGGCAGGGGCAGACTGCTGCGGCCAACCAGGGGAGACTCTGGGGCCTCACAGGCTTCACTTCTCCTCTGCTTTGGATGGGAGACTCCGGCATCCAGCACAAGGGGGCCAGATGTGCCTCTCTTACCTCCTGGTTGCAACACTAAGCAGGGTCGCTTCCACCTTTCGCTTCCCAAGGTCACGCCAGCAGCTGCATGTGGAGGAGTGGGGAATCAAACCTGGTTGTCCCAGATTAGAGTCTGTGCTCCTAACCACTACACCAAAGATGCCCCCAGGCTCAAAAAGGTTGGGTACCCCCCTGCATTAAACTATTGGTTCTATGTTTCCTTTCCTTAAAATACAAGCGGCATGCAAAGAGACAACATTTTCAGACAGCAAACCACCATCTTTCCTCCAGAGGCAAGAACAAATGCACTGTCTACCGTAGTGGAAGATGAAAAGAGCTGAGAGAGCTCTCTTGGGGGAATGAGGCTACTGATGGGCAAAAGAAATGGCAGTTCACCTAAAAAATGCAATGATGGGAAACTTAACACATTTAAAAGATAAAAAGGGGCTGCTGATTGTTTGTAGGCTGCACAAGAGGGAGAGAGCCAGGGGTCATCTCCTGCAGGAGCGCACAGGAGCAGAGCTCCGGCAGTAAGGAGCCCAGGGGGTGGGCACATGCAACAAGCCCCACCCCCTGCTCCCAGCAGCCCTCAGTCAGAGCAAGAAGCAGCCAGGTAAGTTGCAAAGCCCCCTCCCCAGTCCCCCGGTCCCAAACAGTCCACTGGCACCTTTAAGACCAAGTTTTATTCAGGTACAAGCTCTCCCTCCTCTGCAAGGACAGATCTGCATGTCCCCCCCCCCCAACAGCTAGCAATCCAAAACAGTCCAGTGGAGCTTGAGCGGTGGGTGTTGACTTCTGACACACTTCCAGTGATATCAGGGGGTGTGGCACATGCAAATGAGTTATGCTAATGAGTTATGCTAATGAGCTCCTGCACCTCTTTTTCTACGAAATGACCCCTGGAGAAAGCAGCGCATCAAACGTTGCTGACATGGCAACCTCCCCACCCCCCCAGCGGAGTATAGCCTCCTCATTTAAGTCCTGCAAAGCAATAATCCGGAGCTTACCTTGGGCATCCCCCGCAGCACGGTCCTCATGGTTAGGAGTACAGCCTATTCCTGCTTCCTCAGCTACGTTTTCCAAAATGGAGGATGGGAAAATGGTTTCAACATTAAAATGGTGCAAGACAAATGCCTCTAATTTTGCCACTAGCACTATACATCTTCTAAATGCCACCTACTGAGCTCAGGGCGGCCACAGTCTGGAATGAAGATGAGATTAGATGGCGGGAAGGTGATAGCCCCATGGAAACAAAATCATTCGTGATCAACCCTTGAATCGTAGTCAGCATTAAAACACATCCAGCATTTGGGACATGTGGCACAGTTGCCCGTTGAAAGATTTTAGAGCAGAAAGCCCAAGGACATCAGACATGTACTACTCCCATCGACCACAAGTCTGCCCCCCCAATGACCCACAAACATCTCGCGGTGCTTGCTACTTTTATTCATTGCTTTTGAGATTTTAAGTTTTAAATTAACTTAGGGGTTAATTAGGTCTAGTTAGCAAATGTGGTAGTTTTCCCCCACCCATTATGTAAATTAATTACATAGATTAGTTTTACTTACTTAGTGGTAGAGAGGGGAAAGTAAGAGGGGAGGTTTGGGCGGGAGGGAGGTTGATATGTGGAAGTTAATTTTAGAGTGGGCTCCCGTCGTCTAGCCCCAGCTCCTGCCAACCTAGCAGTTCGAAAGCAAGAAACTGCAAGTAGATAAATAGGTACCACTTCGGTGGGAAGGTAACAGCGTTCCGTGCGCCTCGTTCTTTAGTCATCCTGGCCCCATGACCACGGAAACGTCTTCGTACAGCGCTGGCTCTTCGGCTTGGAAACGGAGATGAGCACCGCTCCCTAGAGTCGGATTCGACTAGCTTTCAAGCAAGGGAAACCTTTACCTTTACTTAATTAGATATGGATTTGATGTTATTTGGACCATCGATTGTTAGTGGAATTGCTGGAATTCTAGATTTGATGTACTGTGGGCTGCAGTGGTGGGTGGGGGCGGAGGAGGGAATGGGTAGATGGAGTTGGAGAGCATCTCGCAAGGTGCCAGCATTGGGCTAGGGAATTTTATTTTAAGAACAAAAAAACCAATGTCTGACCACCACTGTACACAATGAGTTTGTTTCCAGGTTTCTCAGAAACAGGGGCAGGCCTCTCTGACAAACAAGTATTTCTTAACAGACTAGGCCAATGTAGAGTTACGTCCAACTAAATTAATTTACAAATCATTCTCGGTTTAGGTGAACCTGAAGGTGTAAAGAAGGTATTACCTACTTTTGTCCCTCTTTAAACTAAAAGTTTGTATAAGTCTTCAGTGAGCCAAAGATCAAAATGCAGCACAAGCGTGTTCCTTTGCAATTAGTTAAATTGATTGTACACAGAATCAACCTAGGCAATTCTTTACCCTTTTCTCAGACTCTGGAATGCCTCTTTGAAGGCCCCAGAAGTACACATGGTCCATATGACCCTCTGCCATAGGTCTCCATAATGCAATGCAAGTTCAGCCGTTCTGCTGCCTGTTGATGTAGTGTATCTGTCTTCACTATGTTCTATTTGCATACAAAACACAGACAGAACACCATAAATCTCCAGTGTATTCTGATCCAGAGGAAAACAACTCTTACATTGATGCATTTCATCCAAATGGAAAACAAAGTACTGTTCTGGGGAAACGGGAAGTCAAGGGAACAAAATTAGGCCCAGAAGCGCCTGATGTCATGATAGTTTGGAAATTAAACATGTGAGGCCTGAGAAGTATTTGGTGGGGAGACCACTGGGAGCCCCATGTAAGTTGTCTCCAAGCTTTCTACTAGAACACGGGAGGACTACAAACATGATACACCTATCATTCCCATCGTCTTCACCTGTGATTCCTTCAGGTATCTCCCCGTGCTGCCGAGCTGCAATCCGGTCCTCCTCCACTAACGGAGCAGTAGCATCTGAAACAGAAAGGCACGATGATGAAGCTAAGAGTCGAAATCTTTCGGACGACAGGCTCCTTAAGAGAACTGAAGGGTGTCCTGCTTTACAAACCTGAAAGCATCCAAAGCACTACATTTTCTCTAAACTGGTTTCATTTCCTTTGTGAACACTACTAGAGAGCATTTTTTGCCAGCACAGTCAGTGCTGGCTTTCGCTAAATTTGTGTTCCTGGCTGTTATCAAGTCTTTATAAATGGTTCGACAGGTAGAGCTCCTTTCTTACTTCTTAGCAGGGCTATTTTTGGGCAGGAACGCACAGGAACGGAGTTCCGGCTGGCTCCCAAGTTGGCCACGCCCAGCAGGAACTCATTAGCATAACAGGCCACACCCAACAGCAGGAACTCATTAGAACTGGCTACATTAGGGGTGTGTGGCCTAACATGCAAAGGAGTTCCTGCTACAAAAAAAGCCCTGGGTTTTGACAACAAACAAGGTAAACAGAATAAGAAGCAAAAGGTGGGTGTGGCTGGATGACCACACTTCTGGTAACATGGGAATGCAGCCTAATATGCTAATGAGTGGTGCTGTCAGGGGGTGTGGCCTAATATGCTAATGAGTTTCTGCTGTTGGGTGTGGCCTATTATGCTAATGAGTTCCTGCTGGACTTTTTCTACAAAAAAAGCCCTGCTTCTTAGGATTTTCCTTCAGCATATTAAGAACCAAGCTTCAGCTGATGGAGATGGTCAAAATGGGATTACATTCGGATTCCTGTTGCCACTACTGCAAATATTTTCCTATTATTGTATATATTTTCGGTCACGTTTTGTAATTTCTGTAAACACTTTACATCTACTTGTTTAATCTTCTGTGGAGTAAATAATTATTAATGCAGTTGTTTTAATCACATTTTTTAACATCACAGTGTATTGTGATTTTGGTTTGAATAGTAAAGTATTCAGAGTTTCCCAGTGAAGTCCAACTCTGAGAAAGAATTTGAATTGGAACTTCATACATCCAAACCAGTGTTCCCTCTAAGCTGAGTTAGTGCGAGATAGCTCACAGTTTTTTAGCCTCCAGCTCGCACATTTTTGTCTTAGCTCAGGAAGGATGGCTCCAGAGCAGATTAATTGATGCAGTAGCCAAATCGCTCCCTCACAACTTTAATGCCAGTGGCTCACAAAGCAGAATTTTTGCTCACAAGATTCCACAGCTTAGAGGGAGCACTGATCCAAACCCTCTGTTCTGTCCATTGTGCTCCAATGAAGCCCTTCTCCTTTCCAGGTTCACGTCTTCTCACACCACGGAGTCACCCAGAAGTAATGGCCTGGGTTTCATGAACTCAACTCCCTACTCTTTCCAGGACACTGGAAGACCAAGTAAAGCCCTTTGCATATGTAGCACAGGCAGGACTCTTTTCGTAGCAGGAACGCCTTTGCATATTAGGTGACACACCCCTAATGTAGCCAATCTTCCAAGAGCTTACAGTAGACCCTGTAAGAAGACCTCTGTAAGCTCTTGGAGGATTGGCTACATTAGGGGTGTGTCGCCTAATATGCAGAGGAATTCCTGCTACAAAAAGAGCCCTGACAGGCTTGCAAAGTGTAAACTACTAGAATGGACAGGTGACTGTGCAAAAAGATGATGAGGACAGTCTTCAGACCCCAGCAACTCCCAAAGCTCTGCTCATTAAGCAGGACCTCCACCTCCCACCCAGTTTCTGCTCTATGTTGAGACAAAAGACAGAACGCAAACAAGACAATGAGACAAACAAGAGAAGTACAAGGAGGTCAAGTCGGAATGTCATCTCCAGTCCTTATTTCTGGAAGCGGTTAGTCCGTTATGTGAACTGACTGCAAATGAAACAGCTAACCCATTTTGGTCTCTTCTTTAAGGACTAGCTGACAGATCTATTAAGATAGATCCAGGTGGGCAGCCGTGTAGGACTGAAGCAGTAGTACAAATACACTGGAATGGTGTATAAGGTTCAATATAGGTCTATACGTTTGAACCTTACACACCTTTACAATGTATTTGAAAAAAGTGTGCCTTGCACATGAAAGCTCATACCTTGAATAAACCTTTGTTGGTCTTAAAGGTGCCACGGGACTCTAATTTTGTATTACGGGTCTATTGTGTACCTTTAGCGATGGATTTTTTTGAAGGACCATTTAAGTAAGAAAAAAGTACCTTCTCCTGTCTTTGCATGTAAGTCAGTGCCAATAATTTCAGGATCCTGAAATGCTCGGCATCCAAAGTTGTTGTGTTGTTGTTGTTTAAGGTGAGGGCCAATGGCTGCCCGACAAGCACCTTTGCTTCCATTTTCTATGGCATTTTTTCTTAGCCTATCTGGCCAAGATAAAATGTATCTGGTTGTCCACAGAAGGAAATAAAGAGAACTGCTTAACCTGAACTTAGTAAAACTACTTTAGGAGATGCCACTCGCCAGAGATAATAGTATTACCAATAGCGGTCTCTAACGGGACAGGTGCTTTATTTATTTGTAAGCAAGAATGGTGTTAACACTTGATCACTCAAGCCCAAATAATAAAAAAAAAGACTCTGTCCTTGCAAACGTTCCCGAAATACAGATTTCAATATAGCAGTAAGAGCACGTCTACACTGCAGAGTTGCCTTGGCTGGCGCATCTTTCTCTGGCACTGGCGCAGCTGTGGCAGCGAATTGGCTTTGATCACCTGTGCCTGGCCCGCTCCCAGATCAGGCGGAATCGCTGGGCTTTCTCTCAGGACACATAGCTAATATTAGCCTGTCTGCCATCCACCCTAAAATCTATCTTTGAACTCCCCACCAGTGTTCCCTCTAAGCTGAGTTAGTGTGAGCTAGCTCACAGTTTTTTTAGCCTCTGGCTCACACACTTTTGTCTTCGCTCAGGAAGGAGGGCTCCAGAGCAAACTAATTGATGCAGCAGCCAAATCGCTCGCTCACAACTTTCATGCCAGTAGCTCACAGAGTAGAATTTTTGCTCGCAAGACTCCACAGCTTAGAGGGAGCATTACTCCCCGCCCCTCACCCCGAGAAAAGTGCAATTGTGCATTTCCATTCCCGGGACACACTCCTGATGAAAAGGAGATCAATTTAAAACCAGTACCCTGCTCCAAAAGACAAACTCACTAAGTAATGCACTATCACGCATACTGATTTTGCAATCAGTGACAGGCAAGAGAGGCCAATGAACAGAGGAGCTTAAAAAAATCAGTCTTTCTTTTTGCATGGGCCAGCTATTAGGTAGAAGTGTAGCCCACTTCAAAGCGGTATTAAACCAAACCAATGCAAATAATTTTATAAGAGCCCTGGCACCACTTCCAGGTTTAAAACAGAAGTTCTTCCCATTCGGCCACTAACACAGAGATGCGCGTACGGCCAGACTAGCAA
>NW_015165281.1:42422-58412 GCF_001447785.1 Gekko japonicus
TGTATTAGACCTCTGAGGAAGGCCTGTAAAGGCCGAAACGCGTTAGGTCTATTTCATCAGCCTTTGTATGTTTTTATATTTGTATATGAGGTATGAATGGGCCCTTATTCGTTATTTTAATTTGTGTTTAATAAATACATGTATATTTTTGTATGTTTCATAATTAGATTTTAAGAGTTGTCCCTCTTCTATTCTTGACTAACCTTTATAGGTTCTGAATTCTAGGTTTTAGGTTCAGTCTCCCCCCCCCTTTTTTTTTTTGTCCTTATTGATGCACTTCTGAACACTATTTGGGTGCTGGTTGCTAACGAATTTCAAAGGAAACGAGACAAAGAGCTCCCACCTTCCACAGTTGGGGTGCTCTTAGCGTCAGAGGCCTCAGAGACTGGTTCGTCAGATCCATCATCAACTGGTATCTGGAGGGGAGAGCCTGAAAAAACACACATTTGGCGCTCAGAACAAGGAGCTCGGCCACGAATCGTGGGCTGCCCTCTACGCAAAAAGGCCCCTCTAGTTACAGCCTGCAAAGCTTGTGGCACAGAGGGACAGCAATGGCAGACATTCGCAAGAGGAAGGTAATGCTTTGGAAACGCCAGGGACAAGGTTTTCAGCGGCACCCGCAGAACGGCCAAGTCAGGCTGCTAAGAACAACTGATCCGTCAACCAGCAACAACGAAAATTAAAGCAAAATCGAAAGAAATCCGCAGGCAAGGCAGGCCCTCCCCCACCCACACAAACACTACTTTGCACTGAGCCCCATGGCTGCCATTTAAAGGATTTTGCAGGGGAAGCCTGGCTTTCCAAGAAAAAAAGGCATTCCGGGTGCTAGAACATAACAGTGAAAGATCGCCCCTGCAGAAGGAAGGAAACAAAAACGACCCACAGCAAATCATGAAGTAAAAGACGCCAAAATGCATGCCTCAGCATTACAGCTGGTTATGGTCACTACTGACAAGTCTGCTGAATTATAGTTCTTTAAGATCGAAGTGGAGCTGTGGTGGCTCAAGTGGTTAAGACGCTGAACTGCAGGCTGTGGAAGGTCAGTAGTTCAGCAGTTCGAGACCCGAGTGTGCCGCATGATGGAGTGAGCTCCCGTCTCTAGTTCCAGCTCCTCCCAACCTCGAAGTTCGAAAGCAAGAAATTGCAAGTAGATAAATAGGCACCGCTTCGGTGGGAAGGTAACAGCGTTCCGTGCGCCTCGGTGTTTAGTCATGCCGGCCACATGACCACGGAAACGTCTTCGGACAGCGCTGGCTCTTCGGCTTTGAAACGGAGATGAGCACCGCAACCCTAGAGTTGGACTTGACTGGCTTTCGAGCAAGGGAACCTTTACCTTTACTTTAAGATCGAAGTGTCTACCCTGTGTAATATAAAAGGACAAGTCCCCAGGGAAACAGGAACCCACTGCTCTCCTGTCATTTGGGTGTCAAAGATCTAGTGAAACACACACACACACGCCAAGTCTGTATAGGCGAAGAGAACACAATTCTGTATGTCTTCAAGGTCTTCATCTCTTTGTTTTTCCAAGATGAATCTGACTCAAGAGGAACACTGATAGGGAGCAACTGAGGACGTGATTCTGAGGATTCTACTGAGGATTGTACTGATGAGAATTAGTGATTCTACTGATTCTATTGAGAACTGGAGAAGGTGCTCTTGTGAGTCTCTCTGCACTCATATTACTGTTCCCAGTGTACATAATGGTTTTCTGAGGTTATGTCTTGATACCGATGCCGAAAGGAAGTAGCAGGCCACAGAGCTGAAGATGGTTGCCAAAGGACTACAGGTTTCTTACTTGGTCCATGCTGGCAAGTGAATGCAGAAAAGAGCCAGGAACCGTCACTAAAAGCCTGGTCTAGGATGTCCTAGGACCACATGTACAGGTGTAGCAGGAACACACCGGCACCCCATGAACTGGCTGAATCAGCTTAAGCCGAGGGCTTAAATATCCCAAAAGGGAAAGAAGCCACACCTGTTCCGACCCTGCAAGGGACCACATACACTGTCGCCGTGAGCTGGCTTGATAGCAGGAACACTGGCCTCAAGCCTGGACCTCCTGAGGGCTCCCCTCCCCCATCTTCCCCCAGGGCAATCTTTAGCGATGTCTTGATGCCGATGCCGAAAGGAAGTAGTACTACCCACAGGCCACAGAGCCGAAGATGGTTGCCAAAGGACTACAGGTTTCTTACTCGGTCCATGCTGACAAGTGAATGCAGAAAAGAGGCAGGAACTGTCACTAAAAGCAAACACGGAAACGGCCGCAGTTACAACTAACAGTTACGATGGGTCCTGGAGCCAGTTGCGGACTCCTCCACAGCAAAGATCGTCACAGCAGCTTGAAATCTGGGGCCTCCTAGGTCCTGGTCTAGGATGTCCTAGGACCACATGTACAGGTGTAGCAGGAACACACCGGCACCCCATGAACTGGCTGAATCAGCTTAAGCCGAGGGCTTAAATATCCCAAAAGGGAAAGAAGCCACACCTGTTCCGATCCTGCAAGGGACCACATACACTGTAGCCGTGATCTGGCTTGATAGCAGGAACATTGGCCTCAAGCCTGGACATCCTGAGGGGGTCCCCCCCCCCATCTTCCCCCAGGGCAATCTTTAGCTCCTCCTGTTCATCCTCCCAAGTCTGCATCTGGCCCAGGAGGGATCACAACAGGTCGCAAACATGGTAGCCTTGTATGCGTCTTCTGAAGGAGTATTTCTGCAAACAAAACAACACACAGCTCTGCCTTTGTCTGTGAGATCAGCAGTTGTGACACAGAAGTTGTAGGAGAAGGTAAGTCGTAATGATATGTGGGCTTCTGCTTCCTTAGAGGCTAAATGTGCGGGGCCCTTGCTTTATTTAACATTTAATCCATCGACTTGTCAACATTCTATGACGATACAATGTCGTTCTTCCTTCTCTTCCTCTGACAACGGTGGTTCTAATGGATTAGCTGTCTCTCTTCCAAGACCACTCCACCACCAGGCTTAGAGTGCTCACTTGCTGATGCCTCTGTTGCAATATCTGAGCCAATTTGGTTTATTTATTTATTTAGATTTATATCCCACCTTGCCTGACAAGCAGACTCAAGGCGGCGTACAGTAATTAAAAGTACAGCATTGCACAGCACCAGTGACGGAGAGGGGTCTTTAAATCCAGCCCCACTGGAGCTTTAAACCCAGCCCCACTGACTGCCACCTTTGGGATGGGGCGCAGGCTGGAAGGAGGCCGAGTTTCTCTATTTCTCTGCCCCCTTCCTTTTGCTTTATGCCTGGCCCCACCGCTGTACTTCCCCCGCCCCAGGAGCACTGATATATCCGATCCAAACCAAAATGCTCATTTGGCCCACAAAGGCCTGCAAACAACCTGACTCCATTGCATCTACTTTGTTTAGTTTTCTGACGCAGGTGTGATCTGGGCATCTGCTGCTTACACCTGGCTCAGTCACAAGTAAAATCTCCTCTCTGCTGCAGACCAAAGCGGAGCCACATCCAGACACCCCAAAGCAGGGATCCCACTCCTGCATATAGAAGCTGACAACCAACCCCCAGGTTCATGGCAGTATAAGACCCCTGGGAAGGAAGATGTTCCCTTTGTTGGCTGTAGATATGCCAGTGCCACCTAAAATCCATCAAAGGCGTCTCAAGATCTTCCACAGATACGCGCTCTAGTTTTGAAAGATTGTACTCTGTACTGGAAGTGTCCAGAAGAGCACCATGCAGACTTCAAAAGACAGTTCCATACATTTTCAAGGAGAGCCCCTGGAGAAATCAGTTCCCAACAACAGTCATTCAGAAGAATTAAAGTTTATTGAGACATTGATAGGATCCAGACTCTTAACAATTCTTTGTTAGAACTGAGGCTAGGTGCACGAAGCAAGTAATTATACTTAAATCAAACAGGATGTCAATGGCCCTGGGCCAATCACACCTGAGCTAAAAGCCCGCCTGAATAACGGCATATAATTCTCAGGAGAAAGAAGATCCCAGGGATACTTAGGTCTCAAGGTTACATGGCTGAGTCAAGACAGATAACAGCATAGTGGCTAGAAACAAAAGTATACATTATTGTTTCCCCACGTCTCCATGGCAACCAAGCCCAAGAGGGGGCCAGGTTGACAGAAGGTGCCTATCAGGTCTCCCACAGAATAACTTCCTGGAGCATAGCTTTGAGCTGAGAGCTTTCTTTTTTCACCAGTAGTGCTGATTACAGTAGTACTGTATGGCTGCGAGAGTTGGACTATAAGGAAGGCCAAGTGCTGAAGGATAGATTCATATGAATTATGGTGTTGGAGAGGACTCTTGAGAGTCCCCTACACTGCAAGGAGATCAAATCAGTCAATCCTAAAAGAAATCAACCCCAACTGTTCCCTGGAAGGCCAGATACTGAAGCTGAAGCTCAAATACTTTGGCCACCAAATGAGAAGGGAGCACTCACTGGAGAAGACCCCGATGCTGGGAAAGATTGAAGGTCAAAGAAGAAGGGGACGGCAAAGGATGAGATGGTTAGACAGTGTTATCGAGGTAATGAACATGAAATTAAGCAAACTCTGGAGCACGACGGAAGACAGGAGGGCCTGGTGTGATCTTGTCCATGGGATCGCAAAGAGTCAGACTCGACTGTGCGACTGAACAACAACTGTGCTGATTACATGGCATTCTTTTCCCCTTCTTACTCGACTATGGAGTCATCCACTGGTATCTGGAACCAGTATGCTCTTTGACACAGCCACTGGTTGAGATTTCTTACAGTTTTATATTTGAACCCCATTAAGACTTACAGTCCTTTATCAGTAGCTGCAAGAGTTGAACTAGAAGGAAGGCCGAGCGCCGAAGAATAGATTCTTTTGAACTAGGGTGCTGGAGAAGACTCTTGAGAGTCCCTTGGACTGCAAGAAGATCAGATCTGTCAATCCTAAAAGAAATCAACCCTGACTGTTCCCTGGAAGGCCACATAATGAAACTGAAGCTCAAATACTTTGGCCACCCAATGAGAAGGGAGCATTCACTGGAGAAGACCCTGATGCTGGGAAAGCTTGAAGGTCAAAGAAGAAGGGGACGGCAAAGGATGAGATGGTGTCATAGATGCAACGAACACGAAATTGAGCAAACTTCAGAGGACGACGGAAGACAGGAGGGCCTGGCGTGATCTTGTCCATGGGGTCGCAAAGAGTTGGACTCGACTGTGTGACTGAACAACAACAACAATCAGTAGCTTGGTCAGAAGTGATGGGCCACTTCTTCGGCTTGGTCCAACGGCCGACAGGCAGGGTTTATGTTTCCTCAGGCACAGAGAGGGTCTTTGCCTTCACCGGTGAGATATCAGCTGTATTCTTCAGTCTTTCTTCACCTTTTTCTAGGAACAACCGGTACCAAGTGGCTCATCTGAGGCATCCCCGCCCTAGTTCTAAATACGGGCTAATCTCTGCACTCCTTCTGCCACAAAACTCTTTCGAAAAGCTCTCCAAAGGGACTCTTCTGTTCTGCTGCATTTTCCAACAGAGAGAAAAAGAACAGGCGTGCATGATACCAGCCTTCTCTTCAGTCAGGTTTTCCAGAACTTACAATAATTGTCCTGTACAAAGAGCATGAGGAATCCTATACTATTATTGGGGGGGGGGGGAGATGGGTTGGAAAGGGGGCAGCGTATTTGGTCCAATTTAAAGAATTACTATCGCCATTTGCAAGGCCCATATGAAAGTTGGTATGAATGTCTCTGCCAAAGGCAGAAAAACCGTAGCTGAAATATACCACTCAAAGGTGCTGCCTACTTCTTTGCTTCAGAAATGTCCGTGATGCTTCATTCTTCCTCACATTCTCATTCACGTTATCACACATGAAGCTGCCTTATACCGAACCAGACCACTGGTCCACCTGACTAGCAGTGGCTTTCCAGGGCCTCAGGTAGAGGTCTTTCACATCACCTACCGCCTGGTCCCTTTAACTGGAGAATGCCAGGTATTAAGAACATAAGAACATGAGAGAAGCCACGTTGGATCCAGTCCAACACACTCTGTCACACAGTGGCCAAAACCCAGGGGCCATCAGGAGGTCCACCAGAGAGGCCAGAACTGCAGACGCCCCACCCAGTGTTGCCCCGCCAGGCACCAAAAATACAGAACATCACTGCCCCAGACAGAGTGTTTCATCTACCCCTTGTGGCTAATAGCCACTGATGGACTTCTACTCCATATATTTATCCAGTCCCCGCTTGAAAGCTGTCTGTGCTTGTAGCCACCACCACTTCCTGTGGCAGTGAATTCCACGTGTTAATGATTCTTTGAAAAAGGGCAACTCGAATGATAAAAGGGTTGGAACACTTTCCCTATGAGGAAAGGTTAAAGCGCTTCGGGCTGTTTAGCTTGGAGAAATGACGACTGAGGGGTGACATGATCGAGGTTTATAAGATTATGCATGGGAAAGAGCAGGTAGAGAAAGAGGTACTTTATTCCCTTTCTCACAATACAAGAACTCGTGGGCACTCCATGAGACTGCTGAGCCGTCCGGTTAGAATGGATAAAAGGAAGTACTTCTTCACCCAAAGAGTGATCAACACATGGGATTCACTGCCACAGGAAGTGGTGGCGGCTACAAGCATGGACGGCTTCAAAAGGGAATTAGATAAGCATATGGAGCAGAGGTCCATCAGTGGCTATTAGCCACAAGGTATAGATAGGGACTCTGGGGCAAATGATGCTCTGTCTTCTTGGTGCTTGGGGGGGGGTCAACAGTGGGAGGGCTTCTAATGTCCTGGCCCCACTGGTGGACCTCCTGATGGCACCTGGTATTTCTGGCCGCTGTGTGACACAGAGTGTTGGACGGGATGGGCCTTTGGCCTGATCCAACATTGGCATCTCTTATGTTCTTATGAACCTGGGATGCAAAGCATCGACCCTTCCACTGAGCCACAGCCCCTCCATCAGGATCTGCCTCATTCTGGCTGGCACACTGACCACCACCGTAGCCCTCACCACTGTATCCTGGCAAAGGAGCTCACTTTTCACCATGTGCAGCTAAGATAGTGCTTGAGGTCTGCCTCACTGTGAGAGCCACCGGTTCAACACGGGCCTGGGCAGGCGTGGAGTGCTCCATCAACACAAAACGACACAGCTAGTTTAGGGTATAGACATGGCTTCAGAGGTTAGTCATCACTGCTTTTCAAACTGCCAGAAGAGAAATGGGAAGATGTTATCTGGGCATGCTCCTCGTGCTGAGGAGGTTGGGATGACCCTGACTCTTCAAAAGAGTCGCCATCAGTGGACAGGAATGAATTGCTCCCCTCAGAATCACCTTACTGCAGTCTAGTTCGCCTCTCTCTCTCTCTCTCTCTCTCTCTCAGCCATTTTGCCGGGGTTCTGGATACCAAGGAGGAATCGCCAAACAAGCAAAGCAAGCTTCATTCACCCCAGAGGGAAAACCAGTCCCCATAGCAGCATATTTTACATCTTTGTTTTCCACAGGGTGCCAGGCGCCGCTGGAGCATGAGAAGCCCATCTTCGCATCCAAAGGCGTATCTCCGGCTTTATTTATTCTGGATTTTTATTTATTTATTTCCCTCTCCTAAAAAGGAGAGAAATTTTGCTTTTACAGTTCAAGAAATTAGGAAGGGTCTATAGAGGGATAAAGAAAAGTGTTGAGTGATGTTAGGTATTAGTATGTTAATCTTTTAGTATTAAAGTTAAAGTCAATAGCATCTTCTGCAGTTGGACGATCTTCTTTTCTTCTGGGTTCTTTAAAATCGAGCAATTAGCATGTTAGTAAAGTCCTTTTGGGATTAGTATGTACTGTAAGGCGCTGCTCGAGCTAGTCCTCAAACTTTGGGGTATTTCCCTTTTTGTCTCTTAAGTTGTATTTTGGGCCAGTCGCTCCTTTGGCTTCCTCGTCTTTCACCTCTCCCTCCGAACTGCTGTCTTCTCCGCTAGCTCCCGACATCCACTTGGCAAGTTCTGTCTCCTCTTCTGCACTGGCGTGCCTCTTCAAAAAGTCTTGAGCCTTAAAGATAGAGTCTATCTTTTCTCTTCTGTCTTTAAACTTAAAGACCAGTCCCTCTGGCACCAACCATCTGTAACTAATTTGATGACTTTGTAAGAATATGGTCAGTCCTTTATATTCCTTTCTCTTCATTCTGATTTCAAATGGAACATCTTTCAAAATCCTAATTAGCTGATCTCCAATTTTCAAGGGTGTCACTGATACTGCTTTCAAAATCTGGTCTCGTAGACGTTGCTTGGTAAATTTCACTACCACTTCCGCTGGCAGCTGATTCTTCTTTGTAAAGTTGGAATAGGCTCTGTAGGCCAAATCCATCTCTTCTTTTATTTTTTCCGCTTCACTGCCAGTAAGTGGTGCCAAAGCTGTCGCCAAAATGTCTCTGAGATCCTCCTTTTCCTCTTCTTTCAACCCTTGAAATCGAAGAGTCAGGTTTGATTTCTCCATTTGAAGCAATAATAATTTATTGTCCTGTTTCTCCTGATGTTTTTCCACTTTGATGACCTTCTTCTTAACTTTCTGTATTTCTTCTGTTGATGCCAGACACTTCTTTGCAATATCATCTACCTTGTCAGCTGTCTCTGTCATTTTCTTCTGTTGAACACTATAGGCACTTTCCATGCTATCCAGCTTTTGGTTGATTTTTTGCAGTTCCTCCAGCAGATGGCGCAAATGATCACCTTCTTGTTGATTGACAGCAGCCCCAGCAAGGGGCTCGGACAGGAAGTCCCTCTTGTCTTCTTCGTCTGCTTCTCCACCAACTTTTTCTGCCCCGCCATTTTCCGCTTTTGTTTACAGTTTAAATAAAAGTTTGTGCTACGCCACTTAGGGATGTCTCCCTCTTCACCGCTTCCAGCTCCCTCCCAAAAGGTAATGCGCTTTAGCCAATCTTCGCTTCGCCCCCCTTTTCCGCTTTTAAAAAGTCTCTTTCTCCGGTGGGGGGGGAATCCTCCCTCCTCCCTCTCGATCTCCCGGGGGACGGAGCGCGCTTATGCCGCCGCTTCAGAATTAATCACCAACTCACAGTTATTCGCTTATCTTGGTTTTTTTCTGGCTTTACTTTAACGCTCCATCACTCCGCTGTTCCGGTGGCGTTGCTAGTCCCCATGCGGGGCACGACACAGCAGGGGCCGTTTGGGGCAGAGGGAGAGCCTCAATTCCCGACCTTCTGGCCGGCAAGAGGCTTCTCCCCTAGGCGCCCCCTGGTTTGGAGCCTTTTCGCCAAGGCTCCTTAGGATCTCCGCTTATGCAGAACCCCCCCAAACTGAGTGTGGGCGATCCGGCTCCGGGAGCGTCCCGAGAGCCGGTCGCCATTCGCGCCGCCGTGGCCGGAAGTCTATTTATTCTGGATTTTTACAACATCAATCTAAATTATTCCTATCAGTATACCAAAAACACACAAGTGTTAAATATTACAGTAAAGCTAGTATATGATAACACAAACAGTGATAAAATCAGGCTTCCTTTTATTGATATTGATTTATTGGGCCATGGCTCAGTGATAGAGCACCTGCTTGGCGTGCAGAAGGTCCCAGGTTCAATCCCCAGCAACTCCAGTTAAAAGGAACAGCTAGGAGGTGATGTGAAAGACCTCAGCCTGAGACCCTGGAATACCGCAGCCAGTCTGAGTAGATGACACTGACCTTGAGAGACCAATGGTCTGATTCAGTATAAGGCAGCTTCATGTATTAATGTGACCGCTGGTAAAAGTAAGACTCAACAAATGAGTTTCAGCTCCTTTAAAATATAGCAAGGATCAAACTTTGGATCCTGAGAGGAGGAAATCGCATAACCTGGTTCTACAACTCAATGCATACCCTTGGCATCAGAGACGATCCAGGTGTGACCTTCATGTTTGATAATTCCAGGAGGTCACCTTCACCTGATCTCTGGGATATTAAGAACAAGCCCTCTGCTAGCAAAGGGTCCGTGCTGTCTAGAGCAGCAAAAAGCAAAGTGAAGAAGTAACCACAGAGGGAGGCCCAAAAGTCTATCTTCACCAGCAATTTTGAAAAGAACAGAGAGTTCAGGAGGCAAAGGACAATCTCATGTGTACATGCCGGCTCTGGTACCCACAGTTCAATGGCACAAAACATCCTTTGCATGGAGAAGGTCCAAGGTTCAATTCTTGGCATCTGAGCTGCTGCCAGTCAGTTCAGAATGCACCATTATGGGCTAGAAGGACCAATGGCAAAAAAGCAGCTTCAAAGACATAAAAATTCTGTGCTGCTAAAAACAGATGCAAAACCCAAAGTAACTAGACTGAGCCATTTGCAAAAAAAAGAAATTCTCCAAACTATATTATTCTACAGTGGGTATTATATTATCCTGTTTTCACAAACCTCTTTAAGACAAGAAAATAACTGACCCGGCCTTCTTTATTACTGACCAGCAGAGAGATCATTTCCTTAGCAACTCTCATGCTTATAAAGAAAAGCAAGGATAAGGTTGAACAGAATTAAAAAACAAAAGAGAAGACTTTAACATCCTGGTTTACAGATGCAGAGGGAAGTGTCTTTGTCTTTACTGTTGTGGAACATTCCTCAATCTTGTAAGCAGAACTTACTTTTTAATTTGGAAACTGTGATTGTAAAAACTATCTTAAGTGTGAAAATGATTAAGCATATTGCCAGAGATAGCATTATTTGTGGGTGCAAGTCATTACAGCCAAAACCATAAAGTTCAGAGGAGATATATCACCAATTTCCACATGTTAGGGACTAACTAATGTTTATTTATGACACTTTCAACCCACCCTTTATCTGAAGAATTACAGTAATGTCTAGGATAACAGACAACATTAAATGAAGATGATGAGAAACACAGAGACCATCCCTGACATCTGGGGGTGAGGGGAGGGAGGGGTGGATTCGGTTCTTCTAAGCTTCAAAACAAACGATGAGAACACCATTAAAACATATCAAACAGATACGGACACACAGAAGCAGAAAGAATTTTTTTATATAAACTGCAGAATATTTCTTTTCGTACAGTAGATGAAATCTGTAAGAGAAGCAGGTTCCACGGGAAATAAGTTCATATCATATATATAAATGATAACACAAACCGTAATTGTAGCCCCATA
This sequence comes from Gekko japonicus, assembly GCF_001447785.1. Lineage (NCBI taxonomy): Eukaryota > Metazoa > Chordata > Lepidosauria > Squamata > Gekkonidae > Gekko > Gekko japonicus. Next base: position 53,487 of record NW_015165281.1, read on the forward strand.
TACAATTACTTGGGTTAACCATTCAGGGCTTTTTTTCTGGGCGGAACGCACCAGAATGGAGTTCCGGAACCTCTTCGACAAAATTCTTTTTAAAATGTTTAAAAGTTCATGAGTTTTCAGTACACAGATTGAAAACTTTATTTCCCTCTTGAGAGTTCCGCCACCTCTTAAATAAAGAGGAGGAGGAGGAGATTGGATTTATACCCCGCCCTTCACTCGGAGTCTCAGAGCGACTTACAAACTCCTTCCCCTTCCCCTCCCCACAACAGACACCCTGGGAGGTGGGTGGGGCTGAGAGAGCTCTGAGGGAAACTGCTCTTTTTCAAGGACAGCTGTGTCAGAGCTTGTGACTGACCCAAGGTCACATCAGCAGGTGCAAGTGGAGGAGTGGGGAATCAAACCCGGTTCTCCCAGATTAGAGTCCGCGCACTTAACCACTACACCAAACTGGCTCTCTCTAAAAAAAAAAAAGCCCTGATCATAATAACACTTAAAATTTATTTAGAGGATTTATAACCACTTTTCTCCAGATCAACAGGACTCCAAGAGGCTTACATCAAGCCTAAGGCCAAATGCAATGTCAGATCAACAAAAGCACAACGAATACAAACCAAACGACACTCTCTGATCATGAGCGACTGAAATCAATGTTGAAAAGCTCTATTTTACAGAGCTTCTGAAAACTGGTGCAACACTTCGGAAGAAGAGCATTTGGAATAAGGCCCTTCCATTTTTATTCTGATACAAAACAGGTGTTCCAGGAGAATGCACAGATGAGACTAGACCGCTAACCAACAGGCTCATCTCTACCTTTTAGTATTATTGAACACCTGGCCAGTGGCCACCTGAAGCAATGGTGAAAAATGTTGTTGATGAACTCTGCATTTGGCACTGAACATTTATTTATTTAGACAGATTTCTACCCTGCCTTTCCCAGCCAATGGCGGCTTACATAAAACAATGCATAAATTACAATAAAACGATTAAAACACTTAAAACTGTACTGCCACCAATTGATGACATAAAGTACTAGTATTATTGTCCTTGGTTGTTGTTGTTGCTTTAACAATGGCAGCCATACTTATCAGTTCTCTCTCCAGATGATCGGCTCTCAGATCTCCTTCAGATATCGTAGAAGCGGTTGGCACTGGCACCGTTGTTAAAATTCCAGGGACACAGGGCTCTCCATTCTACTGCTGTTAGCTACTGATGATATTTAGTGGAGGTGGCGGCTCCAAAGGCCTGGTGGAAGAGCTCTGTCTCACAGGCCCCGCAGAACTGAAAAAGGTACCGCAGGGGCCTGATCTCTACTGGGAGCCCGTTCCACCAGAGCAGAGCCACCACTGAGAAAGCCCTGGCCCTGGTTGTCACCGTCTCGCAATTATGAAGCCAACAACAGAAAGGAAACTTAATAAGAAGCTGCCATATGTTTCAGCAAATAAGAACTGCTGGAGCAACTTAAGCAGCAGACTGTGATAACAACTTCTTTACTAACTGCAGAGCTGGAGTCAAAGCTGTTCTGGTTGGGCTTTTCAAGAATCAGAACAGGAATGATGGGTTGTTCTCACAGTACAACAGGTAAATTGCCACCTGGATGCACATAACGTTCACTGTATGTTTAGTGACATGGTATTATAACAAGGGTGGATTTGGCATTCCCGTTACTGTAGTTTTCATTCTGTTGTTCTGGTTTGTCCTTAGCTCTCCTCCCATACATATCTTCTTGGTCCACACCACAAAAGCAGGTGAACTCTAAAAGCTCACATCTCAATAAGCCCAGATATTCTCTAAGATGCTGCAGTCCTCTCTGTCTTCTTGCCGAGAACAGAAGAACACAAGGGAAGCCATGTTGGATCACGCCAATGGCCCATCCAGTCCGACACTCTTGTCACACAGTGGCCAAAACCCAGAAATCATTCACCATATTTACAACCATTTTTCTGATCGTAGCCACAGAGATAACAGCTTTTAAGGTGCCAAGGTTCTCACAAAGCAGGGATCTGCTGCTGAATCCAAAGCACTGGCGGCAAAGTAACATAAACATGCACAAGGGTACCTTTGACTGGGATTTGTGACTAACCTTTCCTCAGCCCATTCACACTGCCTGGCTCCATCCCCAGGGACGGCCTTTCTCCATTCGTTCTGTGCTCTGCACCACCCTCCTCCTGGACCACAGGGGCTGGACCCTGTTGAGAAAGCTCCGTTCCGTCTCCCACCTGGTAAGGCTCACCTGTCTGATTCCGCCTCACTTGGCTCGCCAAATGGTCATCTGTCATAGTGAAGTCCTGATGCTGATCTGCCATTCTGTCACAAAGGTTATCTAGGGGAGAAGAGAGAAGAATCTCACAGAATGTCCTTCTTGTACATTCCAGAAAATATCAGAAGGTCTGAACTAGCTTTCTTTGGGTATTTTTAGCTTTAACAGTGGTTTGCACCCATCGTCTACATTTACCTTCCAAGCAGGTTGTTTGTTAACAAGCACACTTTCTAAGGACATGGAAAACAGATTACAAGAACTGATGCCGAATGATGGAGACTTACGGTTCTTCTAAAAAAAAATTGGGGGGGGGGGTTCCCCTTATAAAATTGAATGCAGACTAAGCCCATTCTGTCACTTTGTCTACTAGGCCAGTGTTTCCGATCTGTGGATCCCAACTAGACTCAGAGATCTCCTGCCATTACAATTGATCTCCAGATTTTTTATAACTAACGCACTGAATATTAAATTCCAAAATTTTAAAATATATTCACGATGGTACTTAACACCTCAAAGGTTAGCACATATAATACCCAATGTAAACCCACAATGCTGGAAAGGATGCGGAAGTATTGGAACATTTAAACACTGTTGGTGGGACTGTCCTTCTATTGTTAAGTTTTGGAATAAAATATTAGAACATATTGAAAAAATCCTAGGAACAAAGGTACCACATACTCCCGAATTTATACTTTTAAATTATTGGCCAGATATTAAAAAACCTGGAAACAAAATGGATCTCCTATTAATTTTTCTCATTGCAACAAAAACTCTAATAGCACAAAACTGGAAATCAAAAAAAATTCCAAGTGTACGGCAGTGGTACATGAGGGTATGGGACTTGGCAGTCACAGATAAACTAGCATCCCAGATGGTAGCAGCTGACCGGATTAAGACATCAACTGACTTTATGAAAAGATGGTTTTCTTTTTTTGACTTTGTTACTAATTCTACAAATAAGATATGTTTGGTACCTAAGAAATATCTAAAATTTGTATTTTATTAATAGTTCAATAATGTTTATATTCAGAGCTGTAAAATGTAAAGGATGTTGAAAAGCAAAAACTATATGGTTTGTAGTTTAAGATGTTTGATGGTTTGTATTTTTTATATAAATGTTATTAATAAAATAAAATAAAAGTTTAAAAAAAACAATTGATCTCCAGATGACCAAGATCAGTTCTCCTGGAGAAAATGGCTGCTTTGGAGGGTGTACTCTGCGGCATTACACCCTGCAGAAGTCTCACCCCTCCCCAAAGCCTGCCCTCCCCAAGTTCCACCGCCAAATCTCCAGGTGTTCCCCAACCCAGTCAGCAAGCCTGACCCAAATGAACATCCTAAGCTTCTCCAGTTTTACTGATTTGTGCATGCTTTTTATTTAAGTAGGTCACCCTATCAAGTAAATTTGTAGGTCACCATCCCAAAACAGTTGGGAACTACCTTACTAGACTGCATTGCCATTTGTTGGAAACCATCAGGGTTAAGATGTTTGCACTTTTCCACACAGCTACTTCAGTGTGGGAAACAAGGCAGTTTCTGTCTGGCCAAACGTCTCACGAATCTTTCTTCCAGCCAAGATGCCCCCCCCCCCTTCCCACCTGGTCATTTTACTAGAGAGTCCTCCTCCCAAGCGATAAGAAAACAGGAAGATTAATCAGGAAGTGAAATGTCCACCCCCCCCAAGGTCTGATTTAGGTTCCCTCACCCCAAAGATTTGGTTTAGGGGCCTCAGGGTCAAGCTCCCATGGAGAAGGTTCCACCAGATTTTAAAAAAACAGTTCCAGACCCTCCCAAGTTTGGTGGAGAAGAGAGAACTTAATGCAGCCCAATTGTCAGTTGGCAATTTATGACTATCTTACGCACATCGTTCCACGACGAAGCATTCTGGAGTCCAAGCAAAAGATGGACTACTATTTGATTTTATGGATAACACAGTATGGATGGGAGCAATTTGAAACCTCTAACTACAGAAGTCAGAAAATGAAACTCATTGGATTGGATCCCACGATCAGGATTCTCCCCTGTGTCCCCCTTCCCAGCAGCCTCTTCTAATCCCAGGAAAGTCAATTTCCGGAGTCACAAAGTCCACATGGGCCAAGAGTCATGCAGGTCAGGGATGTGCAGTGGGAAGAGGGGGAAATTTCCCTCTCTTTTTTGGAAGGAGCTGCTGAAGTAATGGGAAAACATGCAAACAAAATCCACAACCATCAGTCTTTCCGTTGACAGATTGTAGGATCCATCCTATGACTTTTTATAGCAACCAAGCAGAACAAAGTTTGAGTCCAGTGGCATCTTTAAGGCCAACAAAGTTTAATTCTGGGTATAAGTAATACAAAATTAGAGTCCTGGGGCACCTTTAAGACCAACAAAGGTTTATTCAAGGTATGAGCTTTCGTGTGCAAGGCACACTTTTTCATATACACTGGAATGGTAGGTGAAGTTCAAATTTATAGACAGGGAAATTAACATGTAGCCATGATGATGTTTAAGATATGCAGAGTCCAAAATAACAAGCTAAGGTTATAAGGTCAACAGCTATAAAGCAATAAATATGTCCGAATAGCAGATAAATGTCCAAAGGTGTATTTTCTAATTGTGGGAAACAATTAATAATAGTTAATTAGTAATAGTTAATTAATTAATAATAGTTACTTAATTATAATAATTAA
>NW_015165281.1:58437-62132 GCF_001447785.1 Gekko japonicus
TATATTTCCCCCTTTACCTTCTTACTCGGTACTTAAAAAGCCTACAGGTAACATATTTTTTACACTTGTTTCTAAACACTTTTCTTCTAATAATTATCAAAGCAAAGTAAGTTGTTTTTTACATCCCAATATTTCTCTAAATATTCTTTAAAGTCTTTCCAATCTGCAAAAAAATTCTTCTTCTTCTTGATTCTTAAGCTTCCTTGTCATTTTGTCCATTTCAACCATAAAAAGTAGTTTTTTTATCCACTCCCCAATTTCTGGAGTTTTCTCTTGTTTCCAGCATTGTGGACTCTGCATATCTTAAACATCATCATGCTACATGTTAATTTCCCTGTCTATAAGTTTGAACCTTAGACACCATTCTAGTGTATTTGAACATGAAAGCTCATACCTTGAATAAACCTTTGTTGGTCTTAAAGGTGCCCCCACTGGACTCTAATTCTGTATTGCTGCTTCAGACCAACACAGTTGCCCACCTGGATCTGGGTATAAGCATTTGTGCGCATGCATGTCTTCTGATACCTCAGCAAAAGTAGGCTTTCCGGCACAACATGTCTAAGCAACCCCTGAAAAATGTTGTTTAGCTGGTTCTCTTGAAAAATGTCTTTTACCTGGTACTCTGTACCAGTATCATACTATAAACTCTGCTCATTTTAGGCAACAGTTGCCCATTTTAGGCAACAGGAGGGCATTACAGAATGCATACAATTCTGCTTTTCCCCCTGACATGCAGAAGGAACCTTCTGGTAGTTCAAGCAAGCAATCCTCTCCTGCAGCCTCAAGCACAGGAGGCTGACTGCACGTCTGAATATCTCAGCAAATAAACTGATCAAATAGATCAGCGGCAATCATACATCCTCTATCTCCCGCTTTTCCGTATTTTGTACTGCCACCTTTACTACTTGCACCTCTGCTACACATTTTTGTGTGTGCTGGCTAAGTCATAAAATTTGTGTCCTCCAAATCAGGTACGAACAGATGAGGCGCCACAGAGGTTTATCTCTTGTTTATTTGAAACAGAAGGAAGCTTATTAGATTGGGGAAAAATATATCCAGTTATACATATTACAGCCATCTAGTGGCAGAATAAGGCACAGCAAGCGAAGTGGGAAAAAGCGCTTTCAGAGCAAAGCTATCTAACTTGCATGCTTGGAAGGAATGAAGCATTTGCCTTGGTAGTACAGTGTGTGTACATGGGTGATTGATAAAGCTAAAACGTTAGCATTTATGGTTCTCTGCTGAGGGGTATGGAATGGAATGTGTCCAGGCCTGATCCAGCAACCTGAGGGGTATGTGGCTTGCCAGGGGCAAAGGTTAAAGATATTGCAGAACAGATGCCCAAACTGATCAAACCTACAGATCATTACCCATTTGTGATGGTCCACATGGGAACAAACAACGGGGCCATGAACACCATCATGAGTATTAAGGCTACAAAGTTCTCAGGAGAAAGCTGAAGAGAATGGGGACACCGGCAGTGTTCCCTCTAAGCTGTGGAGTCTTGTGAGCAAAAATTCTACTTTGTGAGCTACCGGCATTAAAGTCGTGAGCAAGCGATTTGGCTGCTCCATAAATTCGTCTGCTCTGGAGCCATCTTTCCTGAGCTAAGACAGAAATGTGTGAGCCGGAGGCTAAAAAACTGTGAGCTAGCTCACACTAACTCAGCTTAGAGGGAACACTGGACACCGGTGGTATTCCCTTCATTCCTTCCACTCAGAGGAAGAGGAATGTGATGGGAACAGAAAATAACAGCTGTACTGGCACACGCTGACGGCCCACCCAAGTCCTTGATCTGTTCTAAGACAAGGCTAGAAGTTGTATTCCCAAGAAGACAAAGAAAGAAACCACCAATGCTAGCTAATCTGCTCAGAGAAGGCCAGTTCCAGGTTTTGACGGGCCCTAGGCAGACAGCAATCAGGTCCCCCCCCCCAACCCCTCCTATGCTATCATGACCCCCGCTCACACGTCCCTTATGCCTTCACCCACGTACCCCCCCCACCACCACCACCTCCTGTGCATCCGGCCCCTGCCTGCTCATGATCCCTCCCCTAGGCACCTGCATGCCCCTTCCTCAATGGTGCATGTGGCTGGAAGAGCTGCTGCTACTGCTGCACACTCTTCCCTGTAGAAGGGAGTATAAATGCTATGTAACCCTAAAGCTGCTCTGAAATAGAAACTTTACAAGGGGCGGGACCCGCGGTACTCGCGGGGGGGGGAGGGACCTCCACACATGAGGCAGAGGAGGAAGCAGGAGGAGGAGGTAAGTTCCCCCCCATCCCCGCATGCGCAGGGGACGCTCTGTCACTTTTGGGGGGATTTAAGTATCCCCCCGGTATTTTTTCCAGGTTTTTAGATTTTTGTGCACACCTGGGGACTGCCCCAAGTGTGCACAAAAATCTCCCTCCCCCCCAGGTGCCCCCGATGCGCGGATTTAGGTATCCGCACGCACGGGGGCGACTTCGCTATTAGTATATAGATTAACAATACTATACTATCAAATGTCTTAAAGACAATAATTTAACAATCAATGTTACAACACAAACATACAGCAAAAAATCTTAAATGAAACCCGGCTCATCACTTTGAACTGCCCGCAAATCAATATGTAAACCCCCCTCTTGGATAGACCAGGACTTGATGCAGATAGTGCTGATCTAGAGAGACTTTTAATAGAAGGAAATCAGCAGATGTCCAAGACAAATAGCAAAATTCTGCTTGCAACTGGTAAAATTTCACAATAAGCAGCAGATCAAGTAGAATCCTCATTTACCTTTGGATGACTCATAGTTTAGTTTTAAACATCTCGTAATTATTTTGATATAATGGTCTGTTAAACTTTTCTCCTTTTAACGTTTTAATGATTTTAAGATTATATGTTTATTTTTAGAGCTGAAAGCTAATTTGCTTGTATTTAATGGACATGTAATATTTTAATAAATGGTCTTTGACCGCAAATAAACATAATTCATTCATTCAATATGTAAACAATTGCAGGGACATTGTAAACGTCTTCACAAGTAATGCAGCTCCAGACTCTGTATGCAGCCGTGGAATCAATAATACACATCTGTCATGAGACAAGGATTCCAGATGTGACCTTGTTTTGAGATCTTTTTCAATCGTGTCTGTTGCATCAATCAATATACCATTTGACAAAAAGGACAATTTCACATGATTATGGTGGACCCATGAAGGGCACAGACAGGTGGCAGAGGAGCGATGCAGGCAGGGGCTGGAGGCATTGGGCCTTGGCAGTTGCCCCACCTCAGGATATGCTGATACCTGCCCCTCTGCTCAAACATAACTTTTGGCTGAAAGCGCTACTGGGCAGGAAGTGTCTCTTCTGGTGGTAATGAGCAGGGGTCATTTCGTAGAAAAAGAGGTGCAGGAGCTCATTAGTATAACTCATTAGCATAACGTATTTGCATAGGCCAGACCCCCTGACATCACCAGAAGTGTGTCAGAAGGCTCCACTGGACTGTTTTGGATTGCTAGCTATTGGGGGGTGGGAGGAACGTGCAGATCTGTCCTCACAGAGAAGGGAGAGCTTGTGCCTGAATAAAACTTGGTCTTAAAGGTGCCACTGGACTGTTTTGGACCGGGGGGCCTCTGCAACTTACCTGGCTGCTTCTTGCTCTGACTGAGGGCTCCTGGGAGCAGGGGGTGGGGCTTGTTGCATGTGCCCGCCCCCT
>NW_015165281.1:62601-103881 GCF_001447785.1 Gekko japonicus
TATGGTATCAGATTGATCTAATTTCTGTGCACTGAGGACAAGCAAGTCCTAGGTTACAAACTGAACTCTCCAATGCAAGAACAAGATGCATTTCTTCCTTTAGGAGGTGCTATTGTCACGAGAAAAGAAAAAGGTTTCAGTTTTGTTTTTGCATGTGGGCGGGTATTCTGTTTGTAATAACTGTTTGAATACACTATATTTTTAATATGCTAGTTGTGATAAATTCATGCCAAGTAAAAATGTCCATAGACATATTTTATGTTCCTAAAGTAACAGAATGACTTTCAATCTAGAAAGGGGGGGGGAAACGGGGTTTTTTCCGAGCTTCAAAATTTCCAGAAATTTTACATCTCTAACCCCCACTATTTAAGCTGTGATGATTGCCACTTAGAATATTCCTCACCAATCCAAAAAGAGGACATTTTCCATCCGTTATTTTAAAAAGAGCCCCCCAAGAAGAGAACCTGTCCCCTAAAAAGAGGACAACTGGTAACCTAGTTCTGCCTCAGGGAGAGAGCAGTGAGAACTCAGGTCTGGCTGAAGGGACAGAGCAGACAGAGTGAAGGAAAGAGCAGACAGAGTGAAGGGTAGCTCTGGTTGGTAGTGTGCCGGAGTGGCTCAGGTCTACTTCTGACACAGAATAGAGTACCCCATTGTCAGGCCTGCCTCCGGCAAGGAGCAGACCGGGTGCCACTGTGTCTGACCCTTGGGAAAGGGCAGGCTGGTGTGGGTGGAACCCTGTCTCTGTGTGTGTGTCAGGATCCAACCTAGTGGCTAATCGGCGAAAGCCTGTTCATGCTGGAAAGTGAAACAACAAAGTTTGAGCCCAGTGCCACCTTCAAGACCAACAAAGTTTAATTCTGGGTATAAGCTTTTGTGTGCAGGCACTCTTCTTCAGAAAGCTTAGGGCCCAGAATTAAACTTTGTTGGTCTCAAAGGTGCCACGGGACTCAAACTTTGTTCTGTTGCTTCAGACCAACACGGCTACCCCACCTGAATCTATGCTGGAAAGCATTAAAGAAAATTGAAACTACTCTCTTAAATTGATGTGCCTCGGCCAGGTTTCTCTTTGGTCTATCGGGAGCCCTGTGCGGCTGATCTGTTCCTGGAAACCAATCTTTAAATAAATAAATCTTCTTTGTGGTTGATATACGATTCCTGCCTCAGTCACCTTCATATTCTACATGTGCACCCCAAAACTCACCTCACAGCAGTGAACCCAAAGTGAACGCTTGCCCCCTCTAGAACACCTGGTTCACCCAAAATCACAGGAGATTGTGTGGGTCCCCTCAGTTGAAAGGAATGGCCTGTCCAGGGGTCATTTCGTAGAAAAAGAGCTAGGGGAACTCATTAGCATAACTCATTAGCATATGCCACACCCCCTGACATCACCGGAAGTGTGTCATAAGGTCACACCTCCTGACATCACCGGAAATGTGTCATAAGGCCACACACCCCGTCCCCAAAGTCCCGGCCGCCGGTGCCGGCCTTGCAGCTTCACTGCCGAGCCCCATGAGGGGCCTGGCGGTGGACCTGCAAGGCTGGCGGGAGTGCAAGGAAGCCCCGCGAAGGCCCTCCCTGGCCCCAGGCAGGCAGGGGTGCGGAGAGGCAGGGAGGAAGCAACTTACCCTCCCTCTTCTCCTGCCTCCTCCTGGCTGAATGAGGGCCGGAAGCGGGGCAGCCGGAAGCAGGGGGCGGGGCTTCGTCATGTGCCCCGCCCCCCATACCTCACCCGGGGGAACTGCGATCCCCCGCGTTCCCCCCTGAAATGACTTCTGGGCCTGTCACAAGCCCTTCTTCCTATGCTGAATGTTGATTCAGCTTAATTACTGATTAATTAATTAATTAATGCTTAATGCACTCAGTGGGGAAGCGGCGACACCACCAGAGTATTGTTGAGACCACCCTAAGGGCGCTATATCATTATCTCACCCAGTCTCCTTCTAGGATCACGCCTTACACCAGAAAAGGATGAGGTGTTAATATTCTAAATCTGAGGGAACCTCTTATCAACGTTAGCTAGTCCCGTTCACGCATCCTTTTCTGTCTTAAATTTATCTGTTTTGCTCCGCTAAAGTGTGTGTGAGGCAACCTGAACATTTATGAGGAAACATGAACATTTAAATGAGGTCCCAGGTATCCCAGGTGAGGGAGAAAGTTACTCTGGACACTTGAAGCTTGGCTTGAACACAAGGTTACAAAAGTGTGTACCTAATTTAACATGACTGAAGTGGAAGGGGACTGCCCACTTAAAATAAACCACCGTAACGATATACCATGTGCTCATACCGGCTCACGCCTGCCTGCTCTTAGGTGGTATGTCAGTCGATACTATTTATAGGGAAAGCAAACAAGATTTTAAAAACAGCCATGTCATGGCACTGACAGCAAAGCAAAACGAAAAGGAACGATCACCTTTGAAGGTTGGAATCTGGAAAAAATGACCTGGCTACTTGCTCTGTAGACATTTTTGCCATTTTAATAACTGGGAATAAAAAGAAACTGTTTCCACGTTCAGCTTCTCACTGACGCAAGTCCCAAATAAGATCTCCAAACTGCAGCTGCAATTACTAGGGCGTTCAGGTGAGAGTTCTCTCTCAAGGATTTGAAGTTGAGGCTTCTGAAAAGATTTTTACAACTTTAACTGCTGGAAATCAGAGAAGTATCTGCTGGTATGGAGGAGAACTTCCAAGTATATAGTGGTTTCACAGTAATGGTAGGAGAATGGAAGAAGATATGAAGGGACAGGAACTATGAATGCACAGAGAAACCCACAAGTTGTGATTCCTTTGTGCTCCTGAAGTGATTGCTTGTCCACAAGAGGGCTAACCACACCAGTTCTGCTTCCCACATGCTTACCAGAGCCACCACCCATGTGCCCCAAGAGAATACAAAAAGGTTCCACCCACAGTCCTGCTTCTGTCTGCATTTGGAACCAACCTCTTAATCAGATATGTGGAAGTGGATACAGCTGCTAATTTATTTGGACTTCGTCTTAACAGCCACAGCATTAAGGACTATTAGGGGTGTTTTTTTAAAAAAAAAAAATTGACTAAGCACAACACTGAAAACAGACTTCTTCAGTTCAACACAAGATCAGCTCGAAAAGTATTAATAAAAAGTGTAAGAACTGCCACATATAATACCAAGACCAACAAAAAGGACTTATATGTGCCACTACACACCAACATTCCAAAATCCTAGCACACATTTCATAATAGAGGGGATTAGTTATTTGAAGACTTAACCAGCTGCTTTCATATTGCACATGTCATTATGCAAAATCTTGTTACAAGTTATTTCTTTAGAATAGTCTGAAAGGAGGAGGAAAGTGTAGAATTGTTCTGATCTTCCGGGGAAAATTTATTAAAATCAGCTTAATATACTGAGAATAAATATCATTATAGAAAGGGCAGTGTGATAATAATAAGTCTTCACTGCTTCAACAGTATAATCATATACATAGTATGTCACTGTGGATGAAACCCAGTTAAATAATAAATATCTTTGCAAATTTGTGTGTGGATACATCAGCATACACAAGAATTTAATGCTGTAAAACATCTTAGTACACCATTCTTAGAAAGCATTTTAAATGCAAATTCTTAAAAAGCATTTCCTTAATTTCAAAACATAAAATGTTCCACAGAAGTTTTTAAAAAATCCTCAGCATTTCTGGTTTTTCCATTAGACAGACTTAAAAGAATTTGGGTGGGTGGGGGGCCTCTCTGGTCTTTACATGTCTAATACATGGCAGAGCTTCCTTCAGAAGAAAAATCTCAACATTTTGATGTTTTTGTCTAACAATACAACTCTATCCCATTCCACTGAAGAAAGCAGAGACGTAAGGACAGCTATTTTCCTGTCTCATTTATTGAAAAAGAAAGGCCAATTACATAGTGGAGTGAAATTCTGAGCAATCCCCTCATGCTCAGCTTTCTGAAAGTTGTTCCTAAATTTATTTTCACTTTCCTTCCTTTCTCACTGCTACTGTTTATCGGACCCCTACATCTCCTCAAATGTTTATCAGTCTCCTAGATCTCCCCAAGTGTTTATTAATCTCCTACATCTCCCCAAATATCCACTCCCCACCAAAGCCTATTTAATATATTTTGTAAACTCTGAGGAAAAAACGCACCATTTATTTGTTCCATAGTAAAAGGTAAAGGTTCCCTTGCTCGAAAGCCAGTCAAATCCGACTCTAGGGTTGCGGTGCTCATCTCCGTTTCAAAGCCGAAGAGCCAGCGCTGTCCGAAGACGTTTCCGTGGTCATGTGGCCGGCATGACTAAACACCGAGGCGCACGGAACGCTGTTACCTTCCCACCGAAGTGGTCCCTATTTATCTACTTGCAATTTCTTGCTTTTGAACTGCTAGGTTGGCAGGAGCTGGAACTAGAGACAGGAGCTCACCCTGTACAGAGTGCTAAATACGTAAATATCGCATAAACACAGCTGCAATATACAGTTTGGTCACCTGAGAGTTGACAGAAACTCCCATTTAAATTTTTGTTGTTGTTCAGTCGCACAGTCGACTTCGACTCTTCGAGACCCCATGGACCACATCACGCCAGGCCCTCCTGTCTTCCGTCGTGCTCTGCAGTTGGCTCAATTTCATGTTCGTTGCATCGATGACACTGTCTAACCATCTCATCCTTTGCCGTCCCCGTCTTCTTTGACCTTCAATCTTTCCCAGCATCAGGGTCTTCTCCAGTGAGGGCTCCCTTCTCATTGGGTGGCCAAAGTATTTGAGCTTCACCTTCAGGATCTGGCCTTCCAGGGAACAGTCAAGGTTGATTTCTTTTAGGACTGACTGATTTGATCTCCTTGCAGTCCAGGGGACTCTCAAGAGTCTTCTCCACCACCATAATTCAAAAGAATATAGACTGCCTTTATTTCAAGAGGTGCTTCAGGAGTACAGGCACATGAGTTATGTTTGCTCTGAATTATATTTTATGACAGTCATCCTCATTCATTGCCAGAAACAGCTGAAGTAATACCTGCCTCTAGCCAATTAATGCATCATTTCCTAGCAAATAAAGCTTAATGGTTAACATTCAAGATCCAGACTTAATCCTGTATCAGGATGAGTGTCCAGAATTGGGCTTACCAGCAACTTGATGTTCTCATCTATTCAGCTTGGCAATAAAAGTGATGACCAAGGCTGAGGCCGTTTATCTTCTAGTAAGGTCACTCAAAACCTTTTTGGTCAGTTCTCGGATTGCCAGCTCTGGGTTCGGAAATACTTGGGGATTTTGATATGGAGCCTGGGGAAGGTGACTCCCAGGCGTGATCTGGTCCATGGGGTTGCGAAGAGTCGGATTCGACTGTGCGACTGAACAACAACTGGGGAAGGTGGAGTCTGAGGAGAGACCTCAACAAGGTATAATGCCCTCCAACGTAGCCATTTTCTCTAGAGGAGCCTGATCTTGGTTGTCTAGCGATCAATTGTAATAGCAGGGGATTTCCAGGTGCCACCTGGAGGCTGATAACGCTAGTTAGTTAGTTCTGATGCATACATAGCTGAGCCTTTTTGCAGGCAGGCATTCATTAGACAAAATAACAAATACGGAGCTACTAGAAAAGAGAAATCCTGTCCAAGCTCCTTTAAGTCACTGACCCAGCCCTTCCCTGGCACAACAGTTAGACAGTCGATTGGTGACTCCCAGGGACAGTTTGGCAGCAACAGATAAAAGACCCTGCCCTCCGGTTTATCAGCTTCCAGTGCCTCTCTCTCTCCCCAGAAAGGCAATTTTATCTGAGAACAAAACACAGCTAGAACACAGCTAGCAGTAGTTTGGTTGCTGAAATATTTTTCTAAGAACGACTTCCCAGGCAGCCAAAACTTGCAGCGTGAAGAAATTTCACTTGTCCTGAATTACAGCTTGAAGGGAAAAAAGATGGCTCACAGCTTCGGTACACGCAAGCGCCAGGTTAGCACTTGGAAGTTAGATAATCGTTACATCACTGATCTCTCCTGGCATTAAGGTGCAAAAAGGTCCTTCAGGTATGAAACTGAAAAGATTGTAATTGTTCAGCATAGGTAAAGATAAAGGTTTCCCTTGCTCGAAAGCCAGTTGAATCTGACTCTAGGGTTGCGGTGCCCATCTCCGTTTCCAAGCCAAAGAGCCAGCGCTGTCCGAAGACGTTTCCGTGATCATGTGGCCAGCATGACTAAATGCCGAGGCGCACGGAACGCTGTAACCTTCCCACCGAAGCGGCACCTATTTATTGACCTGCAATTTCTTGCTTTTGAATTGCTAGGTTGGCAGGAGCTGGAACCAGAGACGGGAGCTCACTCCGTCATGCGGCACTCAGGTCTCGAACTGCTGAACTACCGACCTTCCAGCCTGCAGCTCAGCGTCTTAACCACTTGAGCCACCGCAGCTCCAATTGTTCAGCATAGAATCCACAAAATATGGCCAAAATCCACACCATTCTAAAGAGGACTTCTCTGTCTCTGCATCTTTCAGGGCTGGTTGCAATCTTATACTTTTGCTGATGTCGCTCACATTCCACTGTTGGAATCCACTGATGGAGTATTTTAAAAAAACACCCAATTTGCATACCTATGGTTGCTGTCCTCCAACTCACAAGCCCAAGCCTAAAGAAGGAATATTCCAGAGCTTCCACAGGAGCCAAAGCTCTTTACTTCCCCTTGCCCCGGCTATGCATGTAGACAACGTTGGCACAAGCACCAGTTCCTTCCTGTCCAGCAGACAGACAAGAAAACTTCCTGCCTGGGAGACAGATGTAAAGAATTCTTTTCATGCAAATAAGACACTGGTGATCGGCTTCTTCTCCCCACCCACCCCCAGCAGCAGTCAGTCTGGTTTGCATATCAGTGGAATAGTACCTCACAGGGGTCATTTCATAGAAAAAGAGGTGCAGGAACTCATTAGCATATGCCACACCCCCTGACATCACCGGAAGTGTGTCAGAAAGCAACACCCACCGCTCAGGCTCCATTGGACTGTTTTGGATTGCTAGCTATGGGGGGGGGAGGGGACCCGCCTACTCCCCCCCCCAGGAAGGAGAGCTTGTACCTGAATCAAACCTGGTCTTAAAGCTGCCACTGGACTGTTTTGGATTGCTAGCATGGGGGGGGGACACGCAAATCTGCCCTCACAGAGAAGGGAGAGCTTGTACCTGAAGGCGGGCCAGGGGAGGGCTGTGCAACATACCTGGCTGCTTCTTGCTCCTTGTGGCCTGACTGAGGGCTGCTGGGAGCAGAGGGTGGGGCTTGTTGCATGTGCCTGCCTCCTGGGCTCCTTACTGCCGGAACTCCGCTCCTGTGCGCTCCCGCAAGAAATGACCCCTTGTACCTCACACAGTATTGCTGATGCTTTACATCACAATACAAATATACAATTAATTGAGAAAAATCTAATTTATCCCTGCAATGACCAGCAGCCGCTGCATCTTACTTCCTCTCCCCTAGAAGCAGGTCTCTATTTTTGTCACTAATTAAATCTGGAAGCCTCCAATTTAAACCCTGATTAATGGCTTCTTTAGCATCAAATGCCATATAATAGAAATCAATGCGGACACAAACCTACTCATTCCCAAAACGGCCATGTGTTGGGAGGGATTTAAGATAAAATAGGGCAGATGTTCCAGCCTGCGGATATGTGCTTCAGATCATACCCACATTCTCACAGAATTCCATCATACCACACTACATGGAGTTACTGGCCCTATCACAACGGAAAAAGTATGCACAGGAAACTGGGTATCGCTGTAACCATGAGTTCCATACATTCATGATAGTGATGCAAGAGAGCTTTCGCACTTACAGCACTTGGATCAGAGCCACTACACTACCTTAAGGATAACACCAGTTCAAATAGTCAAAACTTTTTGCACATGGTATGTACCAGGAGGATGCTCGGTTGCAGAGGTAAAATATCAGCTCTTTCTACAAGGCTCTTTCTCCACTCCTCATAAAACTTTTGCTCCAGCTTAGTATGTCATTCACATATACAAAGGTGGGTGGTTTGGTGCCAGTTTGGTGTAGTGGTTAAGTGCGCGGACTCTAATCTGGGAGAGCTGGGTTTGATTCCCCACTCCCCCACTTGCACCTGCTGGATGACCTTGGGCAAGCCGTCGTTCTGATAAGAGCTGTTCTTGAAAAAGAGCAGTTCTCAGTCAAGAGCTCTCTCAGCACCACCTGCCTCACAGGGTGTCTGTTGTGGATAGGGGAAGGGAAAGGAGTTTGTAAGCCGCTCTGAGACTCCTTTGGATAGTGAAGGGCGGGGTATAAATCCAGTCTCTTCTCCTCTTCTTCTTTTAAGCAGGTGCAAGAACTGAGTTCAGAAGACATACAGTTCTTCAGGAAATCACATCCACGCTGAACAAACAAACATGTAACAGGGTAATAGTTATCTTTCCTGATGCGTTCTGCTCTATTTTAGCATTGCATGATGTGTAAGGTGATACCGCCACATCAGTTACATGCTTCTTGTCTAGAGGAGCAAGGTGAGTGTCAAATTGCAAGCATGCCTCATTGCAGGTGCCCCCAACCTTTTCCACAATGCAGGCGCCTATGGAATTCTGACACAGCATAGTGGATGCAGCCACAAAATGGCTGCTGCAGGAGGCAAAGCCAGCCACAAAATGGTTGCCGCAGCTGACATTCAGTCACACGGTGCTTTTGAAATGTACAGAGGGCTTGGGGGGTGGGTAGTCCGTAAGGTCAGGAATAAGTTTCAGAGACCTTTTACATTACACTTTAAGAATCCTGTATTTATATATGGTGTTGTTTCTCTGCAGTTCTCTGCTTTTGGCAGAAAAGATCTGGCCATTGCGGGGCAGGCCCTAGATACATATAGATTAGATTGCTGCGATGCACTCTACATGGGGCTGCCCTCAAGACCTGTTCAGAGATTTCAGGTGGTACAGAATGCCGTGACCAGGATGTTGACTGGAGAAGGTCATAGGGACCACATGACTTCTATCTTGCTCCACCTACACTGGCTCCCAATTTGTTTTTGAGCACAATTCAAGGTCTTGACCTTCAAAGCCCTATATCAGGGGTATCGAACTCATTTGTTATGAGGGCCAGATCTGACATAAATGAGACCTTGTTGGGCCAGGCCATGTGTGTCATAAAATGTAATGCCATATGTGTGCCATAAAATGTAATGCCAGGAGATATAAACTTTCTAAAGGACACAAACCCAATGGTTTGGTTTTTTTTACTTAAAATAAAAACATGCTTAAAACATTAGCACTCTTGCAATATTTTGTTTATTTAACAGTGTCTGATAACTGGCACCAATTGCTCTGAAGTATTGCATCAAAATGTCTGTGCTGTTGCAATCTTGAGTATGCTGTTCAGGTGTGTATCTGTAAGCTGCAAACCTACGATGACGCAGCAGCAGCAGAACTGGAAGAAGATGCAGAAGACAGCCAGTTCCACTGTGGGCCTGATAGAAGCCCTCCGGGGGCCTGACCCGGCCCCCGGGTTGCATGTTTGACACCCCTGCCCTATATGGTTTGGAGCTAACAAACATGAACCACCACCTAATTCCTTATGAACCTGCCCAACCACTACAGTCATCTCTGGTGGCTCTGTTTCTGGGCCCCTACCCCCTAAGATTAGGTGGTGGTGAGGCAGGAGACGGGCCTTCTCAGTCACGGCCCCAACGCTCTGGAGCTCTCTCCCCAGGGAGATCTGTCCGTCCCCTTCTGTTGCCGTATTCTGTCAGTGGGTGATTTTGTTTCATTTGTCATTTCCTCAATGATCCTTCATTCCTAACCATTTTTTAATGTTTTGTAAGTATTTTAACTCTGTTCTGTATATATTTTAACTGTAAGATGTGTGTTTGGGAGGGGGAGTTTATTTTACTGATTTTAAAATGTAATTTTATCTTGTGTATTTTAAATCATCAGCCTTCTTGGCGGCCCGTGTAATGACAGGAAGGCGGGGTACGAATTTTGTAAGTAATTAATAATAGTTATGAAGAGGCATGCTGGGGAAGAAGGATCGGGATTAGCACCTCTCAGAAGTATTCTACGTACAGGCTGAGATTATTCAAGATGGCAGTCGCACTCATCCAGTGTGGAACCAAATCTTTTCTATGTTTCCTCTTAAAGGAAAGACACCCACTTTTCACTGGGTATCTAACTGGACTTATTTAACTCCCTATATTGGGCTTACTGCTAGCTTTCCCCGCATGATACAGTTTTTATGGAATTTGAACAGTAGTTACTTGTTTTAGGATATTATCTGTATTGTATTTAATTCTGAGGAGGAGAAGATTGGATTTATACCCTGCCCTTCACTACCCAAAGGAGTGGCGTACAAACTCCTTTCCCTTCCCCTCCCCGCAACAGACACCCTGTGAGGTAGGCAGGGCTGAGAGAGCTCTGACAGAAACTGCTCCTTTTTTTTTCAAGAACAGCTCTGACAGAACTATGGCTTGCCCAAGATCATCCAGCAGGTGTGAGTGGAGGAGTGGGGAATCCTACCCGGTTCTCCCAGATTAGAGTCCATGCACTTAACCACTACACCAAACTGGCTCTCTACCAAACTGGATGGCACTATCAGAACATATTTCACCCTGGTATTTTCAAATTGATTGTATTGCATTCTTGATTCCAATAAAGTTTGCATTATAAGAAAGTCTGGAACCAAGACCCGGCAGGGGAGGAGGCTGGAGCCAAGCCCACAAAGGAGGCCGGGCTGAGCGAAGTGGCTGCCCCACCCGATGCTGAGAGAAGGGAGCCGAGGATGGTCCAGTGGGAGCCATGCTCAAGTTATATGGCTGTAAACCCCCTCACCTGCTCCTCTGAAGGAAGATGGGGATTGGTGGGAGAGGGGGAAGGGGCAGATTGTGAGTCTGATTTAAGCCAGGCGGCTCGGGCAGGCCTGGGAGGAAAAGCGCACATCTCTGCGCGTCTCTCAATGGGAAAGCAGGATGCCTAGAGAGAATCCCCAAGAGCGTGTGGGCTGGGGAGAGGGACAAGGGTAAGACTAACCCACCCGCCCCCTGCCATTCTGTCGCTACTGGCTACAAAATCTTGTCCTGGAGACCCCAACTCCTCAAGCGACTGTCCCGGAGGAGCCAGGACCTGACAAGCGCTTACATGCCGCCTCCTCTGAGAGCAATCTGCAATGTCAAGTTAACAGGGAATTACTCCTGCAGGTCTGCCACATACTTCTTCCTCCCTCTCCGCTTCCTCTTCTCCCCATCCCCGCCCCCAAATCCTGCAAAAAACGGGAACAACCATCATGAAGGCAAGCAGCACAGAAAGGCAAATAAATATCTGCAGCAATATTTCCAAGCATTCCCTTGCAGTTTTCCCACCTTGGCCACAGCTGGAGGCTAAATCGAAACAGTGGAACACGTGTTATTAAGCTGTCCGTTTCATAAGGACATCCATTCCACATATCTCACCCCTACTCTAGCCGTGTTTCCAGGAAGATTCGATAAAATCTATACCGTTTCTCCTCCTCACAGACCACTCCAATGAGACCGGCTCTAAAATTCTGCGCTGAGGCTTTGTCCGTAAGAAAGCAGATATTCCAAACCTTTTAATAACTTCTATGTATAATTCATTACACCACAATAAGGCTATGAATTTTTATCGCTGTATATTAGTTTTGCATTTGTATGTAAACTGTGCAGTTAAACTGCTGTTGACTGATCTTTTGATCGTAACAAATGGTGATGATGACAGAGGCTAAATATCCAGCATAGGTAAAAGTAAAGGTTTCCCTTGCTCGAAAGCCAGTCAAATCCGACTCTAGGGATGTGTTGCTCATCTCCGTTTCCAAGCCGAAGAGCCAGCGCTGTCCGAAGACGTTTCCGTGGTCATGTGGCCGGCATGACTAAACACCAAAGTGCACAGAATGCTGTCACCTTCCCACCAAAGCGGTACCTATTTATCTACTTGCAATTTCTTGCTTTCGAACTGCTAGGTTGGCAGGAGCTGGGACCATTAGATAGGAGCTCACTCCATCATGCAGCACACTGCAGTTCAGCATCTTAACCACTTGAGCCACCACAGCATGGTATACTACAAGTCCCCAGATCAGAGGTTACTGCAGCCTCAAGCCCTGATAGTCTAACATGGTTGAAAGGATAAAGTAGTGGTGGAAAAAACATGCAAAGGGAGGACAGGATAAAAGTGAACTGCGGCATTTGGGATGCTCAGTGGTTCAGCTCAAGGCAAGAATTCACTTAACAGATGCACGTGAGCAGCTAATTCCTCGCCCGGCTTGAAGAAACAGAGATTCCTGGTTTGCTTAAACATGACGGCACGAAAAAGCACCCCAGCTGTGCAACAGATAGGGAAGCAGAAAGAAATGATCTACACGTGTCTGCCCCACACCACCCCTCCACTGCTCTGTGATTCTCCAAACAATTATACTGGGACCCCCCCTTTCTGAGCTGAGCCGGGAAAGCTAAAGAGCTGAAGGGGGGGGGGGATGCAGCGCTTAGTTCCACCTCCTCTCCATACTGGCTGTGCCACAAAGCACCTAGATGGACGTTCCACCTGCAAATACTTCAAAGATTCCTCAATCAGGGACCACAAGAGCTGTGCCTGCACTGGGCACATCTTACGGCTATTCCACAAACCAGTGGGGGGGGCATCCTGATGACCATGGGGGGGGGGAACCTTGTGGTAAAAGTCCTGATTTGAAAAAAGGGGGGGTCATATTCATCGGGCTGTCATAAACAAAGCTTTCATGCAAATCAGTATGAGAGCCAAAAAAAAGGAAAAGAGACATAGGAGTGCGCCTCTGAATATTAAGAAGTGAAAAGAAAGATTGGTGTTATGCTACTTTTTACAATTCTGTGAATCTGTCAGCAACACAGTGATTAATCTGTAAGAAATCTATAAACACGGCTTTTTAAACAATGGATACTGGAGGAGGAGGGGAGGAACCTCAGAGTTTCAGTACAGCAGAAAATACCCTTGCAGAAAATACACTTGCGCTGTCCTTCGCAGGCTGCAAAACAGCCGCCCTGAGCCGGCTTCGGCGGGGAGGACAATCAAATAAATAAATAAATAAATACATTTTCACATGTCCACCTCACATGAATGATGATGATCCTGGTACAATGAACATAAAACAGATTCCAATGTATCAGATTCAGATTTATTGAATACGGTCAAAGACCAGCATAAATCATATACACGCATATACATAAAAGAATAAACAGATAATAAAAATATAATTTAAATTTGATAAAAGATATCTCAGATTTAAATAAATATTACATTACATTTAAGAACCACTGCTTAAAATAACTTTATGGATTTTGCTAGCACCCGCAAAAGACCTTGCACAAGAAGCTGTGATTTGTGGATTCGCACTGCTAAGAAGAGAAGAAGAGGAGATTGGATTTATACCCCGCCCTTCACTTGGAGTCTCAGAGCGGTTTACAAACTCTTTTCCCTTCCCCTCCCCACAACAGACACCCTGTGAGGTGGGTGGGGCTGAGAGAACTCTGACACAAACGGCTCTTTTTCAAGGACAGCTGTGCCAGAGCTTGTGACTGACCCAAGGTCACATCAGCAGGTGCAAGTGGAGGAGTGGGGAATCAAACCCAGTTCTCCCAGATTAGAGTCCGCACACTTAACCACTACACCAAACTAGGCGCTTCCTAGTAATCTCAGAAACAGGGCAGTCCTGTGGCTTTCTAAGGAAAGGAAGAATGAATTTTGCATGAATTTCTTGATAGAAACCACACTGATACAAGACATGTTCTATAGAAGGGAAGGATTGTAAGCCATTCTGAGACTCCCTTGGGTAGTGAAGGGTGGGGTATAAATCCAATCTCTTCTTCTCTCTTCTTCTTCTTCTTCTTCTTCTTCTTCTTCTTGTGGCAAATCTTCCAAGAGCTCACACTTTGAAAAGGTAGTTGGAGAACCTCCAGCAGACACAGTGTATTCCGTCCCCCCTTACGTCTCATCTCTTGTCCTACACTACACAAGTCCTTGGCCAAAATACTTAGCAGATGTCCCTAGATTGCAATGCAGAAATGCATACATGGTTTGCACGCCATATAGCCAGACTGTCAATATCAGGGTTCACTGCGGCAGAATTTCATTTTTAAAAATGAGAGAACGCTGCCAGTACGGCTTAACAGATTAATCTGTGAAGTTAAGAACATAAGAACATAAGAGATGCCAATGTTGGATCAGGCCAAAGGCCCATCCAGTCCAACACTCTGTATCCCACAGTGGCCAGAAATACCAGTGCCATCAGGAGGTCCACCAGTGGGGCCAGGACATTAGAAGCCCTCCCACTGTTGACCCCCCCCCAAGCACCAAGATGACAGAGCATCACTTGCCCCAGAGTCCCTATCTATACCTTGTTGCTAATAGCCACTGATGGACCTCTGCTCCATATGCTTATCTAATTCCCTTTTGAAGCCGTCCATGCTTGTAGCTGCCACCACTTCCTGTGGCAGTGAATTCCAAGTGTTAATCACTCTTTGGGTGAAGAAGTACTTCCTTTTATCCGTTCTAACCCGACCGCTCAGCAATTTCATGGAGTGCCCACGGGTTCTTGTATTGTGAGAAAGGGAGAAAAGTACCTCTTTCTCTACCTGCTCTTTCCCATGCATAATCTTATAAACCTCAATCATGTCACCCCTCAGTCGTCGTTTCTCCAAGCTAAAGAGCCCTAAGCGCCTTAACCGTTCCTCATAGGGAAAGTGTTCCAACCCTTTTATCATTCGAGTTGCTCTTTTCTGCACTTTTTCCAAAGCTATAATATCCTTTTTAAGGTGTGGTGACCAGAATTGCACACAGTATTCCAGATGAGGTCGCACCATTGATTTATATAGCGGCATTATGATATTGGCTGATCTGTTTACAATACCCTTCCTAATAATCCCCAGCATAGCATTGGCCTTCTTTATTGCAGTCACACACTGTCTCGACATTTTCAGTGAGTTATCTACTACAACTCCAAGATCTCTCTCTTGATCAGTCTCTGCCAGTTCAGACCCCATCAACGTGTATTTATAGTTAGGATTTTTGGCTCCAATGTGCATCACCTTGCACTTGGCCACATTGAACCCCATTTGCCATGTTGACGCCCACTCGCCCAACTTTGACAGATCCCTTTGGAGTGCCTCACAATCCTCACTGGTTTTCACCACCCTGAACAACTTCGTATCATCCGCAAATTTAGCCACTTCACTGCTTACTCCCAACTCCAAATCATTAATGAACAAGTTAAAAAGCAGTGGACCAAGTACTGATCCCTGTGGTACCCCACTGCTTACACCCCTCCACTGGGAGAACTGCCCATTTATACTCACTCTCTGTTTTCTATTAATTAGCCAGTTTTTGATCCATAAAAGGACTTGTCCTTTTATCCCATGATTTTTGAGCTTGCTTAGGAGCCTTTGATGAGGAACTTTATCAAAAGCTTTCTGGAAGTCAAGGTAAACAATATCTATTGGATCCCCCTTGTCCACATGTTTGTTCACCCCCTCAAAGAACATTAACAGGTTAGTGAGACAAGATCTTCCCTTACAGAACCCATGTTGAGTCTGCCTCAATAGGTTTTGTTCATCTATGTGCCTACTAATTCTTTCCTTAATAATGGTTTCCACCAATTTACCCGGTATCGACGTCAGACTGACTGGCCTGTAATTTCCCGGATCTCCTCTGGAACCCTTTTTAAAGATGGGAGTGACATTAGCTACCTTCCAGTCCTCAGGAATGGAGGCTGATTTTAAGGAGAGATTACATATTTTTGTCAGGAGATCCACAAGTTCACAATTGAGTTCTTTCAGAACTCTTGGATGTATGCCATCTGGGCCTGGTGATTTATCAGTTTTTAAGTTGTTTATCAGTTTTAGGACCTCCTCTCTCGTCACCTCAATCTGACTCAGGTCTTTCAACACCCCTCCCGAACTCAGCGGCTCTGGAGTGGGCAAGCACCTCTCATCTTCCACAGTGAAGACGGAGGCAAAAAATGCATTTAGCTTCTCAGCCATTTCCCTATCATCCTTCAGTACTCCTTTTACCCCTTGGTCATCCAAGGGCCCCACTGCCTCCCTGGCTGGTTTCCTGTTTCTAATGTATTTGAAGAAAGTTTTATTGTTGGTCTTTACATTTTTTGCTATATGCTCCTCATATTCCCTTTTTGCATGCCTGACCACAGACTTGCATTTTATTTGCCATAGCCTGTGTTCTGTTTTATCAGCCTCACTGTGACTAGCTTTCCACCGCTTAAAGGAATCCTTTTTACCTTTTACAGCTTCCATTACTTTGTTTGTTAACCATGTAGGCTTTTTCTTATACCTGTTTGTGCCTTTCCTAACCTGCGGAATATATTTTATTTGAGCTTCTAGAATTGTAGTTTTAAACAGTTTCCAAGCTTCCCCAATGGTTTTGACCCTTTCTACTTTTCCCTTCAGTTTCCTCCCCACATGTCCCCTCATATCAGAAAAATTACCCCTTTTAAAGTTAAAAGTGGTTGTGTGAGTCTTTTTGGCCAATTCCCTATTTGTACAAATGTTGAACTCAACAACATTATGATCACTGTTCCCAAGCGGTGCAATCACTTTTACATCTCTCACCAGGTCTTGAGTGTTACTTAGGACCAAATCAAGGATCGCCTCTCCCCTGGTAGGTTCCATGACCATCTGCTCCATAGCACAGTCATTTAGAGTGTCTAGAAACTCAATCTCTTTCTCTCGACTAGAACACATATTGACCCAATCAATGTGTGGGTAGTTAAAATCACCTATTACAACACAGTGTTTTTGTCTAGTTCTGTTCTGGTCAGCAGAGGGGCTGCATTGTGTTATTTCCTTCTGACATGGAGATTTATATATGACGGAGCGGCCATCTGTTTATCCACAGCAGAAAATACGCCTGTCCTGCCCTTCATATGCTGCAAAACACATGCTTTTTTCCTAGACAGATCTTCTACGTAGCCAGCTTCTCTCATTGTCACTTAGAAATGTTATAATTTAACATTTCCTTGCAATTTATTTAATTGCACAAGTCACCTCCATTGCTTCCAGAATAGTTTTTTTTAGTATAAAAACTAAACTGTAAGGTTCATAAAAGATCCTGTGGAAACAAGTTTTGTTAGTCTCTTAAGTCTTTTTTTTAAACCAACAGAAGCAGAGGTGATAATTATTTAAATAAGGAATTGGCTCAACATGTTTAACAGTGCAATCCTAAAAAGAGTTATTCCAGTCTAAACTCACTGAATCAACTGCAAAAGCTAAAAGATTAAATTTAAGGTCAGACACCGATCAATGACTATCTAAACTTTAGTAGTGACAGGCTTCAGTGGTTCAACGCAGAGCATCTGCTTTGCAGTCAGAAGGTCCTAAATTTGGTTTGGTGTAGTGGTTAAGTGCGTGGACTCTAATCTGGGAGAACCGGGTTTGGTTCCCCACTCCTCCACTTGCAGCTGCTGGATGACCTTGGGCAAGCCATAGTTCTGTCTGTTCTCTCAAGGACCGTTCTAGAAAGAGCTCTCTCGGCCCCACCTACCTCACAGGGTGCCTCTGTTGTGGGGAGGAGAAGGAGTTTGTAAGCCGCTCTGAGACGCCGAGTGAAGGGTGGGGTATAAATCCAATCTCTTCTTCTTCTTCTTCTTCTCTTCTTCAATCCCGGAAATCTCCAGTTAAATGGATCATGCAGTAGGCGATGGGAAAGGCATGGGCACTGAAACCCTGGAGAGCCACTTTCCCTCCCTTCATGTTTCAGCAGACCAGGAAACTCTATTTCTACAGCAGCGATACCCACTCAGTAGATCAGGAGCCAATTGTGGGCTCTTCAATATGCCACCTGTGGGTCTTCAGAGCACTGTTCTGCAATGTGGTATCTGCCCCACGTTTCACAAAAGTGGGCAAGACCCTTGGCTTGTAGGGCTGGTGGGTGGCAGGCGGTTCCCTCTTTGAAACAGCTACTGCTGGGGGAACATGTAACCTGCGTGGCCTCCTTGAGGTACAGATGATGGAACTAATGTTGGCTCTTTTGGTTGACGATAATTGTGGATGCATCTCTCTGCAAGCCACAGATGGAATACCACAGCTCTGTGTCATAGATTCACTATCCTGGAGTGTTTGGGTACGGTGCAGGGGAGGGCAACTACTCAGTGTGTAGGACTAAAGTAGTATTCCCTAGGGCAAATAATACGTTTGCACATAATGGCTAAGTAATGTAACTGGTGCATCATTTTATTAGATATACTGAGCTTATTGTACAAGGTTTCCACTATGGAATCACTCCTCCCAAGCTTGAAGAAGATCTACACACACACACACACACACACACACACACACACACACACACACACACCCAGCATCCATTAGGTACATGAGCATATGAACAAACCACATCTATGGAAAACTGAAATCATAAGAACTTTCCATTTCCTTCTTGGTTTCCCTCCTTCCGCATTTATACCATGGTCTGTACCTCTCTCCACTATCCATTCCTTTCATGGCCTTCAAACAGCTGACAGGAAGAAGCGATTCCTTCGGAATGTGGTGTTAGAGGAGAGTTTTACAGATACTGTTGACTGCCGGAGAGACAAATCGGGGGGTTCTAGATCAAATCAAGCCAGTTCTCTCCCTAAAAGTTAAAATGACTAAACTGAGGCTATTGTACTTTGGCCACATTATCTCACTCAAAAAAGACAATAATGCTTGGGAAAGTTGAAGAGGAAGAAGAGGAAGAAGAAGAGGAAGAGGAAGAAGAGGAGGAGGAGGAGAAGAAGAAGAAGAAGAGAAGGAGGAGGAGGAGAAGAGGAAGAGAAGAAGAGGAGGAGGAGATTGGATTTATACCCCGCCCTTCACTTGGAGTCTCAGAACGGCTTACAAACTCCTTTCCCTTCCCCTCCCCACAACAGACACCCTGGGAGGTGGGTGGGGCTGAGAGAGCTCTGACACAAACTGCTCTTTTTCAAGGACAGCTGTGCCAGAGCTTGTGACTGACCCAAGGTCACATCAGCAGGTGCAAGTGGAGGAGTGGGGGAATCAAACCCGGTTCTCCCAGATTAGAGTCCGCGCACTTAACCACTACACCAAACTGGCAGAAGGAAGAGAGGAAGACCCAACCTGAGATGGATTGACTCAATCAAGGAAGCCACAAAGGCCCTCAGTCTGCAGGGCCTGAGCCAGGCAGATAGCAAGAGGATGTTTTGGAGGACATTAATTAAGTAATCCAGCCACAAGAACAACACACAATCCCAAAACAGTCTGACGTGCAAAATTATACAGATGTGTGCTAGATGCCCACAGAGCAATACAATAACAAAAGAGACTAGATTAGAGCCATAACATCATTTAGTGTCTGGTTATAAAAAAAACAACCACTTATTCCTTCATAGAAAAAATACAAAGGTCGATAAGATTTCACACAGCCGACATTAATTAAGTGCCATAAGTCAGAAGCGACTTGGCGGCAGTTAATACACACACACAGCCACTTCAAACAGCTCACGTTTGGGTTCCCCCCCTCCATTTTATCCACAGAACAACCCCAAGAAGTAGGCTAGGCTGAGTGACAGACATTCAAAGTAAGGACTTGAAATGGACACTCTAACCACTGTACGACTCTGCCTCTAACCTTAAGGCCTAGATACTGATTGTACTCATGGATTGTGTGAGGGGTGAACACCAAGGAGTTGCCAATGAAATCACTAACCGCTTTACATTCTAGGGCCAAGAGCACATCCCTAGAGATGAACAAAACCAAACCACGTAGTAGAAGCACTTGGAAGGCAACTAATTTTATTTTTATTTTTTTTGGCTCCACCAAAACCACATAATGGATTTTACAGTTTGGAATGGGAGTCCACAATTCCCTCCATACACGTGGCTGGCCTCTGAAACAGCCTCAGTTTAAAGCCTACAGAGTGAGACCGCTTTATGAACCCCCCTACTTCAAGGGCCTTTTTTGAGCGTCAAGTCACAGGTGAGTTACGGTGACCCCCTGGAGTTTTTAAGGCAACGGACTTTCAGAGGTGATTTGCCACTGTCTGCCTCTGCGTCATGACTCTGGACGTCCCTGGTGGTCTCCCATCCAAACAGGTCTAGCTATGTGCAACATGCCTTCAGTTTCAGTGAGAAAGGCAGGCAGTAAGTAGCATAAGAACATAAGAACATAAGAGATGCCAATGTTGGATCAGGCCAAAGGCCCACCCAGTCCAACACTCTGTGTCACACAGTGGCCAGAAATACCAGGGGCCATCAGGAGGTCCACCAGTGGGGCCAGGACACTAGAAGCCCTCCCACTATTGACCCCCCCCCAAGCACCAAGAAGACAGAGCATCTCTTGCCCCAGAGCCCCTATCTATACCTTGTGGCTAATAGCCACTGATGGACCTCTGCTCCATATGCTTATCTAATTCCCTTTTGAAGCCGTCCATGCTTGTAGCCGCCACCACCTCCTGTGGCAGTGAATTCCATGTGTTAATCACTCTTTGGGTGAAGAAGTACTTCCTTTTATCCGTTCTAACCCGACCGCTCTGCAGTTTCATTGTGGGAGCAGAACCAGGAACCACTGCACAGTGGTGAGGAGGAGAAAAAGTGGACGAGGATGATCGGGGGGGCCTGGAGACCAAGCCCTGTGAGGAAAGGCTGAGAGACTTTGGAATGTTCAGTCTGGAGAAGAGGAGGTTGAGGGGGGACAGAATGGCTCTCTTTAAGTATCTGAAGGGCTGTGACTTAGAGGAGGTTAGGGAGCTGTTCCTGTTGGTGGCAGAGGAGAGGACTCGCAATAATGGGTTTAAATTAAGGGAGGGAAGGTACCGGCTGGATATTGGGGGGGGGGGATTTTTTCTGGTAAGAGTTGTGCAAAAGTGGAATCAGCTGCCTAGGGAGGGGGGGGGGCTCCCCCTCACTGGCAATCTTCAAGCAGCAGATGGACCAGGGATGCCCTAGGCTGGTCCTGCATTGGGCAGGGGGTTGGACTAGATGGCCTGTAGGACCCCCTTCCAACTCTGTGATTCTATGATTCTATGACTCCCCCATCTACAATCTGAAATGGCCCAGTCCACTGTCCCTTCTGTGATTGGGACATGAATTCTGGAGGCTTACAGATCTGGCTTAAATTGCATAGAAATGGCTTAATCAGCTTCCACCCAGCTGGAGTGAGAGAGGGAGTAGTTACATTGATATGAATTTCACCAAAAAACAGAAATAACTGAATGTGGTTCAGCATCAGCCACTTTGAGCGATAAGATCCCACCTAATTTCTTAGTAAAGGTAAAGGTTCCCTTGCTCGAAAGCCAGTCGAGTCCGACTCTAGGGTTGCGGTGCTCATCTCCGTTTCAAAGCCGAAGAGCCAGCGCTGTCCGAAGACGTTTCCGTGGTCATGTGGCTGGCATGACTAAACACCGAGGTGCACGGAATGCTGTTACCTTCCCACCGAAGTGGTACCTATTTATCTACTTGCAATTTCTTGCTTTTGAACTGCTAGGTTGGCAGGAGCTGGAAGTAGAGACGGGAGCTCCCTCCGTCATGTGGCAACTTGGGTCTTGAACTGCTGAACTACTGACCTTCCACAGCCTGCAGTTCAGCGTCTTAACCACTTGAGCCACCGCAGCTCCTTAATTTCTCTGTAGGATCCCTGAAATTATCTACGGAACAGAAGAGATTTCTTCTCATGTAGGCCACCAATTTGTCCTCAGTTGTCACTCTGTTTAGTTTTCTAGGGCAGAAGGTCATTTTAAAAGGCTCCGGCAACTGTGACATTAGCCTTACCAAAGGCGGATGAAGGACTTAAGTGTACACAATTTCACTGCCAGAGAACCTCAAATAAAAAGCTATGAAATAAGATTTATATTTAGAATGAAAGACAGTTTATAGATTGTCTAAAGAATACTTCTACATCTCAAGTTACTACGGATCCATTCATGGTTATCCATAAGGTCACATGACTCAGGCGGAATGAGTAACATGAAAGTGGACTGAATTGGTTCTTTCAGGTGTAAATACACTACAAAAACCGGATAGGTATGGCAAGATGTTGCCATGGCATCAGAGAAGGGGAGGAAATCCAACCTTTGCATCAAGTCACCACACCCATGAACACATATTTTCTTTGTCCTCCCTGAACTGAAGGGGTAAATTTAAAAGACAACAGAATTTGCACTCTATCCTTAAGACCAAGATTTTTCTACTCTGAATTCTGACCACGTGCTCTAAGCAGGTGTTGATGCCTAGACCAAAACAAGAAACAAGGTCCAGGTCACCCATTTCTTTATGTCCTCTCCCCAATCACTGATTTCCCCTGCCCCATGTGTCTCTGTAAACATGAATTTTAGAAACTGACCCAACAATAATGTTTTATGTTCTACATACAGCTTATGGAATACACTTTACTTGTCCCTGCCTTAGATATAAGTCAAACTGGAAAAAACATTCAAGATCCATTTTCGTGCTCAAGCCTTTGTGCCCCTCAGCATATCTGGGACATACCATCAACCTATCATATCAAGCGCTTTTGGTTTCCAAGTCACCAGACAGAAGAGATGGCCACTGGCCTCAGCTGATGACCTCCGTCTGAGCGTAGATGAAGGCCATGCCTCTCTGTTAATCCTACTGGACTTATCTGCATCCTTTGATATACTGGACCTTGCCATCTTGTTGAGGTGCTTGGAGGCAGAAGCTGGTACCAGAGGGTGTGCGTTAGACTGGTTCAAATTACTCTCCACTGGAGACCAGTTATCATCAGACCTATCCAGTGGGGTTTCACAGAATCTTACATCCCCATGCTTTTCAATGTCTATGTAAAGCCTTTAGGACAAATCATGGCATTGGCAGTTATCGATACGCTGGTGATACCCAGCTCCGCATCTCGCAATCCAAACCACCTGGTAATACAGTAGAGGTCCTGAATCGCTGCCCGACTAGCTGCTTTGGTTAGATGGCTAAGAACAAGCAAATCCAAGCTTAATCCTAGAAAGACAGGATGTTATTGGGAAAGGTGGAAATCGTGGAGGTGTGGTTCCCACTTTCTATGGGCTTCAGCTGACAGTGATTCAATTAAGCGCCTAGGACAGGAGTGTCAAACATAAGGCCCGGGGGCCAGAACCAGCCCAACCAGGGCTCTTACATGGTCCGCAAGCAACTGATATGTATGGAAATGTAAGGTACTCCCCTTTTATGGTATCCCTTGGGGGGGAAAACTAGTCTTGCATATGATTGATTACATCTATTGGGGCTTTTGTGGGCTCCCCTGTAAATCAATTGCTTTCACTGCTAGGAATCAATTGCTTTTGTTTGTATTTTGAGTAAAAAAAATAATGCCTTTATAAAGTTCATATCACTGGTACCTGGAATTACATTTTATGGCACATATGGCCCAGCCCAGCAAAGTGACATTTATGTCACATCCAGCCCTCTGGCCTAAGGGTTATAGGGGATCCAGCTTTGCTGGTAGAGAGGCGAGTTAATGCAGCTGCAAAAAAAAAAAAAAATTCCAACTCAGTCTGTCCCAGAAGATGGCCCTATCCCTTGACACAGCCAATCTGGCCATCTGGATCCATGCTATGGTAAAAACGAGACCAGACTATAGTAACACGTGCTAGATAGATCTCCTCTCTAAGTCAACCCGAAGACTCTAGCTCAGGGGTGTCGAACTCATTTGTTATGAGGGCCGGATCTGACATAAATGAGACTTTGTTGGCCCGGGCTGTGTGTCATAAAATCTAATGCCTTGTCATAAGAACATAAGAACATAAGAGACGCCAATGTTGGATCAGCCCAAAGGCCCATCCAGTCCAACACTCTGTGTCACACAGTGGCCATAAATACCAGTGCCATCAGGAGGTCCAGCAGTGGGGCCAGGACATTAGAAGCCTTTCCACTGTTGACCCCCCCCCCCCAAGCACCAAGAAGACAGAGCATCACTTGCCCCAAAGCCCCTAGCTATACCTTGTGGCTAATAGCCACTGATGGATCTCTGCTCCATATGCTTATCTAATTCCTTTTTGAAGCCGTCCATGCTTGTAGCACCCACCACTTCCTGTGGCAGTGAATTCCATGTGTTAATCACTCTTTGGGTGAAGAAGTACTTCCTTTTATCCGTTCTAACCCGACCGCTCTGCAGTTTCATGGAGTGCCCACGAGTTCTTGTATTGTGAGAAAGGGAGAAAAGTACCTCTTTCTTTACCTGCTCTTTCCCATGCATAATCTTATAAACCTCGATCATGTCACCCCTCAGTCGTCTTTTCTCCAAGCTAAAGAGCCCTAAGCGCTTTAACCTTTCCTCATAGGGAAAGTGTTCCAACCCTTTTATCATTCGAGTTGCCCTTTTCTGCACTTTTCTTCACCCTTTGCCCACCAACATTTCCCTTTGTGGTAACTGGGACTTTTCAGTTGAGAAAAGAGACGACTAAAGGGGGGGACATGATAGAGGTTTCTAAAATGCATGGGGTGGAGAGAGATGAGCAAGAGACATTTTTCTCCCTCGGGAGAATATTCGAACTCAAGGGCATCCAATGAAGCTGATGGGCAGTCAGTTCAGGATGCACAAAAGAAAATACGACTCTACGCAGAGAGTGATTAAAATGTGGAATTCACCACCAGAAGGGTGTAGTGATGGCCACAGGGAATCAACAGCTGGATAAGAGGATTAGATAGATTCGTGGAGGATGAGTCTGTCAGTGGCTACTAGCCATGGTGACCCAGGGGAACCACCACATACTGAGGCACTAATCCTTTGAATCACAGAGGCAGGAGGAAACATCAGGGGAAGGCCTCGGCCTCTGTGCCCTATTGCTGGCATTCCAGAGGAACTGGCTGGCCACTGTATGAGACAGGATGCTGGACTAGATGGACCATTGGTCTGATGCAGCAGGGCTCTTCTTATGTTCTTATCAGGGAAGGCCTTGGCCTCTATGCCCCATTGCTGGACCTCCAGAGGAACCAGTTGTCCACTGTGTGAGACAGGATCCTGGACTAGATGGACCATTGGTCTGATCCAGCAGGGCTCTTCCTATGTTCCTATCAGGGAAGGCCAAGGCCAAGGCCAAGGCCTCTATGCCGTTGTTGGCCTTCCAGAGGAACCGGTTGGCCACTGTGTGAGACAGGATGCTGGACTAGATGGACCATTGGCCTGATCCAGCAGGGCTCTTCTTATGTTCTTATCAGGGGAAGGCCTCGGCCTCTATGCCCCATTGCTGGACCTCCAGAGGAATCAGTTGTCCACTGTGTGAGACAGGATGCTGGACTAGATGGACCATTGGTCTGATCCAGCAGGGCTCTTCCTATGTTCCTATCAGGGAAGCCCTTGGCCTCTATGCCGTTGTTGGCCCTCCAAAGGAACTGGCTGGCCACTGTGTGAGACAGGATGCTGGACTAGATGGATCATTGGTCTGATGCAGCAGGGCTTTTCTTATGTTCTTATCAGGGAAGGCCTTGGCCTCTATGCCCCATTGCTGGACCTCCAGAGGAATCAGTTGTCCACTGTGTGAGACAGGATGCTGGACTAGATGGACCATTGGTCTGATCCAGCAGGGCTCTTCCTATGTTCCTATCAGGGAAGGCCTTGGCCTCTATGCCCCATTGCTGGACCTCCAGAGGAATCAGTTGTCCACTGTGTGAGACAGGATGCTGGACTAGATGGACCATTGGTCTGATCCAGCAGGGCTCTTCCTATGTTCCTATCAGGGAAGGCCTTGGCCTCCATGTCCTGTTGTTGGCCCTCCAAAGGAACTGGCTGGCCACTGTGTGAGACAGGATGCTGGACTAGATGGACACTTGAGCTCTTCTTAAGTTCTTAACTGTGCAGGCTATTTCTTTCCTTCTGTGTTACAATGAAAAAATCAAGATCATGCCAAAAATGTATGTAAAACAAGAATTCTTGGGTGCGCTTGAACGGTTCCCTATATATGTCTGTGTACTTAAACTCAGCTCGAGCTTGTTGTTCAGCTCCTTCCAGCATCTCCACAACTTACCTATTACTGTACCATACACAGCACTCCTCCCCCCAGCCCCCACCCCTGTACACACACCAGATGAGGAGAGGAGCACTTTAACAGCTACTAATGCAGGGATACATTTTTTTCTTTCTTCATCACAACCTCAGTATGTAAATCACATGCAAATAAGAAAGCCAGTTTGGTGTAGTGGTTAAGTGCGCGGACTCTAATCTGGGAGAACCAGGTTTGATTCCCCACTCCTCCATATGCAGCTGCTGGATGACCTTGGGCAAGCCATCATTCTGTCAGAGCTGTTCTCTCATGAGCAGTTCTCGGGAGAGCTCTCTCAGCCCCGTCTCCCTCACAGGGTGTCTGTTGTGGGGAGGGGAAGGGAAAGGAGTTTGTAAGCTGCTCTGAGACTCCCTTGGGTAGTGAAGGGCGGGGTATAAATCCAATCTCTTCCTCTTCTTCTTGTTTAGGAGGAACAGAGAACTTGGCTGCTACACTGAAAGTCTCGAGACAATGGACCCTGCATAAGCTTCTGGGGGTCAGGCATTTGCTAGGACCTAGGGTGGCGATGGGCTTACCACTGACACCCCCCACACACACACTGCCATCTACTCAACTTGCTCCTTACAAATCCCTGGTTGGTATGACCTGCAGATGGGCTGGCTGCAGAGCGACAAACCTCCAGGCGGCACCTGGAGATCTCCTGCTATGACAATTGACCTCCAGATGACCAAAATCAAGTCGCCTGGAGAAAATGGCTGCTTGGGAGGGTGGACTCCATGGAATTATACGCCACTGAGGTCCCTCCCCCGGGCTCCACCCCCCCCTCCCCGAAATCTCCAGGTATTTTCCAACCCAGAGTGGTCATAGGAGCTGGCTTGGAAAGGGAGCTGGAACAAAAACCCTGCCCCCCGCCCTGAAGATCGAGAGATGCCCTCAACAGGCCGGGAAATGAAAGGAACAAGGTCAGACTGACAGCTGCCTAAAAGTTGGGGTGGCTGTGAGAGTGAGGGAGCAGCCCAACTGTAAAAAGCCAGTTTGGCGTGGTGGTTAAGCGTGCGGACTCTAATCTAGGAGAACCGGGTTTGATTCCCCACTCCTCCACTTACACCTGCTGAATGACCTTGGGCAAGCCATGGTTCTGATAAGAGCTGTTCTTGAAAAAGAGCAGTTTCTGTCAGAGCTCTCTCAGCCCCACCTACCTCACAGGATGTCTGTTGTGGGAAGGGGAAGGGAAAGGAGTTTGCAAGCCGCTCTGAGACACCTTTGGGTAGTGAAGGGCGGGGTATGAATACAATCTCTTCTCTCTCTTCTCTTCTTCTAAAAGCCCTGCTGACCAAGCCCAGCCAAAGGAACCCCCCGAGCTCCCAAATCTGGCAGATCAGAGAAAGCAGGTGGAGCCAGGAGCAGTGTTCCCTCTAAGCTGAGTTAGTGTGAGCTTGCTCACAGTTTTTTACCCTCCAGCTCACACATTTTTGTCTTAGCTCAGGAAGGGTGGCTCCAGAGCAAACTAATTTATGCAGTAGCCAAATGGCTCGCTCATCGCTTTAAATGCTGGAAGCTCACAGAGTAGAATTTTTGCTCAGAAGACACCACAGCTTAGAGGGAGCATTGGCCAGGAGGAGAAAGCGGGGGGTGGGGAACAAGGCGATGCCCTTTCACTTTGCCCAAAACAAGGCACCCCAAGTACAATCCTGAACCCTCGCAGCAGAGGTAAACTCCCCTAAGGGCCTCTAGGGGGCGCCAAATGTCATCCGCCATTTTAATGAGGAAAAGTTCACAGATACCTTGAGTGGGACAAAAGGCCCCAAACTGTGTTTGCCCTAAATCCATATTTTTCACAGCTGTGGTTCGGAAGGGAACTGTGCATTCTCAGGGGCAGAGGTGTCTTTCTTCGTGAGTCTGAAGGCAGAATGGGACTAGGAAGGCCAACTGATGGCCCTCATATGCGAGAGATTAGTAAAGCCAACGGGGGACTCCGGAAAAGAGCTGTGTGTCTCCGTTAGCCAAAACAGTCACCCTCAAAAAGGGCCAAGCAGTCCCATCACACATGCTGAACAACAGAATGGAAGACCCTTTTGCTCAACACACAGGGCTGGTTTTCCATCTGGGCCACTGAGACACTGGCAGTTCTGCTGAGGCCATTGGTGTGACAGAAGGTCTTCAGGAGTCCTGCAGCTATCAACTAACTCCAAGTCCTGAAAGACTGGCAGCTCTGCCGGGACTCGGTTTACTCCCAGTGTCTGATTTTGTATATCCACATGAAGAACCCTGTTTGCTGGAAGACCTACATCTTTGCAGGTACATGTTGCAAGGTTTCTTGAGTCCTCAATCCAAGAAGGCTGCCTTCCCCTGCCCTAGATGATAGCCTCATTCCAGAGGCACAATTCTGAATACGGACAAAATCAAGTCTCTGATTCTGAAGAGTTGTATCCTGTCCAAGTGAGACAATAAACTTTCTTTCTATCCAAAAGAACTGGGCATTCTCCTTCAATTTTTTTTGGGGTGGGACCAGGCTGATGGAAGTGGGTTATCTCAAGTTGGAGGTGGCTCAATGGTAGAGCATCTGGTTGGCACACACATCTGTTTGGCACACAGAAGGTCCCAGGTTCCATCTCCAGTTAAAAGGTCCATGCAGTAAGTGATGTGAAAGACCTCAGCCTGAGAACCTGAACTGCTGCCAGTCTGAGTAGACAATACTGACCTTGATGGACCAATGGTCAGATTCAGTACAAGGCAGCTTCACGTGTTCATGTGTTCAAGTTCCCAAAAGCACCGAAAGAGGTTAACTGCCAGGCACACAAACTCACAGCCCATCTGTCCATAAGAAGGATAAATACTAGTCTGTTGTTCAGTGCATGCCATTCAAGTATTCCCCATAAATAACATAACTAAAAAGGCTGCCTTTGTTTCACATCTTTGGTTCAGAAATCTCAAGGGGAGAGCACATCCGCTTGCGCGCACCCAAGCACAACAAGACTGAGAGTGGAGGAAGCAGATTTTCACAGGAAGACATTGGTTTTAAAAATGGTCTTGGCAGGTTTTACCAGGTCAGAAAAGTTGACTTTGCCCTACAAGACGACATCAGGTTCACTTCAACAGAGTAAGCTGGCAATAATTTAAAAGTGAGAGGTATTCCTTAAAAAAAAATAACTTACCAGCTACAATTATAATTGCATTTATAAATGGTTCTTCTGGAAAATTCCATTACAGCATCTCAAGAGTACAGCCAAGAAAGCCATTTAAGATTCTATCGTGCACAGACAAATCTAGGTTGCCTGTGTGCTGTTTTAAAGAGAGACTTAACTTTTGCACAAAGCAGACGAAGGCAAGCAACTACAAGAAACCTTCAAAGAGAGGCACAAACTAAACGTGACTGTGAACATGATTATTTTCAAGTTTCCATGCCCTGAACCATTCATCAAGAATAAAAGAATCTTGCATCAAATACTGGACAATTCTACCATTGTTTCTGGTTATTTGGTTTAATGTCTTGCTTTGTATACAAAAACTGAATTTGTATTAATTGTACATGTTCTAAAGATGTACAACATGATTCATTTATGCCTTAAAGTTAGATAGATATAAGAACATAAGAGAAGCCAATGTTGGATCAGGTCAATGGACCATCCAGTCCAAAACTCTGTGTCACACAGTGGCCAAAAATACCAGGTGCCATCAGGAGGTCCAGCAGTGGGGACAGGACACTAGAAGCCCTCCCACTGTTGCCCCCCCCCGCACCAAGAATACAGAGCATCACTTGCCCCAGACCGAGAGTTCCTATCTATACCTTGGGGCTAAGAGCCACTGATGAACCTCTGCTCCATATGCTTATCTGATTCCCTCTTGAAGCCGTCCATGCTTGTAGCCGCCGCCACCTCCTCTGGCAGTGAATTCCATGTGTTGATCACTCTTTGGGTGAAGAAGTACTTCCTTTTATCCGTTCTAACCCAACTGCTCAGCAATTTCATTGAGTGCCCACGAGTTCTTGTATTGTGAGAAAGGGAATAAAGTACTTCTTTCTCTACCTGCTCTATCCCATGCATGATCTTGTAAACCTCAATCATGTCGCCCCTCAGTCGTCATTTCTCCAAGCTAAAGAGCCCCGAACGCTTTAACCTTTCTTCATAGTGGGGGCGGTGGCGCAGGCAGTTAAACGCCTGCACTATAACATCACCGAGCAGCCACTATGGCTGTTCGAGTACCACCGTGGTCGAGGTGAGCTCTCGACCTTCGCCCCAGCTCCCGCCTACCCAGCGGTCTCGAAAGCAACTTAATTGCAAGTAGGTAAATGGGTACCCACCCTTAGAGGGGTGGGGGGCACCCTGTGTGGCTGGCTGAAGGCGGCGATGGCGGCGATGATGACGGCGGCGGCAAGAATCCTGGCGTGGACGGAAGTGGTGGCGTGGTGCAGCGGCGGCGAGCAAGCGCGATCGGGAGGTGCGACGAGCGATCCCTGGTGGCGGAAAGAACTACACCGACCGCTGCCGAAAAGAAGATGAAGGAGCGTGCGCAGATCCCGAGCACCAGCCCAGCGGAGCCGGAAAGGACATAGCCGGGCTGGGAACAGGCGAAGCGGCGCGTCGAGAGAAGAGCACACCACCTCCGAACGCCAGGAAAGAAAAAACATCCCCGCCAACAGCCAGAATCCCGTCCAACCGAACCGTGCCAACCCGACAAGGAAGAAACATCATATGTCACCACAGAGGGGGTGCTGGTAGGCTATCCCATCCCCTTACATACATTGTGGCCTTAGCTAGGGTCAAAAATGGTGATTAGCACCAGAAAAAACTTGTAAGCCGCTCAGAGACCCCAACTATGGGATTAGAGCGGGATATTAAATGGAAAGTATAAATAAAATAGGGAAAGTGTTCCAACCCTTTTATCATTCTAGTTGACCTTTTCTGCGCTTTTTCCAATGCTATATCCTTTTTGACATGTGGCGACCAGAATGGTACACAGTATTCCAAATGATAGTCCATATGGTATTCCATATGATAGTCCACTGTGTGCATTCCACATCTCCAGAATCAAGAAGTTTCAGTAACGCCGGTTATCATCTAGTCCAAGCAACAGTAATGGTTTACCACGGCATATGACAGAAACATTGTGGGATTGAAACACTGTACCATCTAGCCTGGTCTCTGTGACCTGCTCAAACACGTGGTCAACACTGCAAATAAATAAGGTCGCTAAATAATGAACCAAGCCTCCATACCATCTGCAGTTGTCTGCCTCATCGGCACCAGACAGGATGATTCATGCGTCTTAATTTGGCCTCAGAGAATATGGAGAGCAAATAGATCCACAAAAATTTGTTCTTGGTCTTAAGGATTCTGTGTATGGACCTGGGCTTTCCCCATAACATCGAGGAACTACGTCTGGCTGGCAGTTCCCACCAGCTGCAGTGCCGTTTTCAGGATGCACTTTCCTCTGGAAATGTGCATGCAGAAGATTCTGGATCTTCCACATTAGTTTGATTCCTAGCAAAACAAATAACCTATATTCTCCATCGTTCTTCCATCAGTCTGTAAAGACTCCTGAAGCTTGGTGTAGTGGTTAAGACTGGCGGACTCTAGCCTGGAGAACCGGATTTGGTTTCCCACTCATCCTCTCCATGCAGCCTGCTGGGTGACCTCCAGCCAGTCACAGTTCTCTCAGAACTCTCCCAGCCCCACCCACCACCCAAGGAGAGAGGAAGGGAAAGGCGACTGTAAGCTGCTTTGAGACTCCTTAAGGCAGGGGTGTCAAACTCATTTGTTATGAGGGCTGGATCTGACATAAATGAAACCTTGTCAGGCCAGGCCATGTGCGTCATAAAATGTAACGCCAGATAGCAGAGATATAAACTTTATAAAGGACACAAACACAAAGATTTTTTTAACTTAAAATAAAAACATGCTTAAAACATTAGCTCTGTACGCTACTTTTGATTTATCGACATTCACCACAGAAATCTCACGCTCAGAGTTCTGAGTCTAGGACCCATGTTAAAACATGAAATAGCTGAGCAATTAAGAGGGTCTGGCAAAGTAAGCTATGATGCAGCAGCAGCAGCAGAACTGGAAGCAGGAGACGACCAGTTCCACTGAGGGCCTGATGGAAGCCCTCCAGGGGCCTCATCTGGCCCTCGGGCCGCATGTTTGACACCCCTGCCTTAAGGTAAAGAAAAGTAAAGGTAAAGGTTTCCCTTGATCGAAAGGCAGTTGAATTTGACTCTATGGACACAGTGCTCATCTCTGTTACCAAGCCGAAGAGCCAGCGCTGCCCAAAGACATTTCCGGGGTCATGTGGCTGGCATGACTAGACGCCGAGGCGCACAGAATGCTGTTACCTATTTATCTACTTGCAGTTTCTTACTTTCAAACTGCTAGGTTGGCAGGAGCTGGGATCAGAGATGGGTGCTCACACCATCATGCGGCACTCAGGTCTTGAACTGCTGAACTACCGACCTTCCGGTCTGCAGTTCAGCGTCTTAACCACTGGAGCCACCGAAGCCCCAAGGTAAAGAAAAGCAGGGTACAAAAACCTACTCTTCTTCTTCTCAATTCAGCCAGAGTTTTCAGTTTTAGAACTATTTCCATTCAGTTACAGGGAACGGTATGACTTGGAACTCATGGACTCTGGGTGGATTCTCCATATTCTTCTTCCATGGGCGACCCCGGTTCTTTCAAGGAAATAACCTTGTGAGAAACACCTCCATGGCCACCAGCGCAGAAGCAGAGGGGGCTCTTCACAATCATGGTATGGAAAGAAAATCCCCACTTTTCCTCACTTCTTTGGATGAAGAGAAGAGACACCCCCCTGCCTATCACCCTTCATCCAGCTAAGTGAGAGATCAAAGCTTCTCCATGTTACTGTCACTGCGTTTTGTTTTTTTGCCGTCAAGTTGCAGCTGACTTAAGGCGACACCGTGGGGTTTTCAAGGCAAGAGACGTTCAGAGGTCCCAAGGTTCAGAAGTGGTTTGCCATGGCCTGCCTCTGCGTCTCCCAGGGGTCATTTCGTAGAAAAAGAGGTGCAGGAGCTCATTAGCATAACTCATTAGCATAACCTATTTGCATATGCCACACCCCCTGACATCACCGGAAGTGTGACAGAAGGCAACACCCATCACTCAGGCTCCACTGGACTCTTTTGGATTGCTAGCTATTGGGGGGACGGACATGCAAATCTGTCCTCACAGAGGAGGGAGAGCTTGTACCTGAATAAAACTTGGTCTTAAAGGTGCCACTGGACTGTTTTGGACCAGGGGGCTGGGGGCGGGGGCTCTGCAGCTTACCTGGCTGCTTCTTGCTCTGACTGAGGGCTGCTGGGAGCAGGGGGTGGGGCTTGTTGCATGTGCCCGCCCCCTGGGCTCTTTACTGCCGAAGCTCCGCTCCTGTGTGCTCCTGCAGGAAATGACCCCTGGCGTCTCCCATCCAAATACTAACCCTGCTTCGTTTCCGAGTCCTGACGAGATCAGACTAGCCTGGGCTATCCAGGTCAGGGTTCACTGTGTTTTAGGAGGATTCGATTCAAGTTTGTCCTTGCGACAAAACAAAGTGGTGCTTCTGGATCTGAGTAGTCGGTGTCGCTTGATATCTGCCAGGAACCCAGTACCTGCAGAGGGCTGACAGTCAACTCTTGATGATGAAGAAGAAGAGGAGACTGGATTCACAGCCCGCCCTTCACTCGGAGTCTCAGAGCGGCTTACAATCTCTTTTCCCTCCCCCTCCCCACAACAGACACCCTGTGAGGTAGGTGGGGCTGAGAGAGCTCTTTCCAGAACAGCTCTGAGAGAACTGTGACTGACCCATGGTCCCACCAGCAGCTGCATGTGGAGAAGTGGGGGAATCAAACCCGCTTCTCCCAAATTAGAGTCCACACTCCTAACCACTACACCAAACTGATATCAAAGTTATAATAGTCTTATCTACCGCTTTCTCCTCCGCGACCTTGGTTCCCGATACCCATGCGCACTCTCCCCCTTTTTCTGCCCTGGCCCCAGCCTGGTGGAACATGCTCCCCGCCTGAGATCAGGGGCCCGCGGGACTCACTACCATTCCGCAGGGCCTATAAAACGGAGCTGTCCCACCAGGCCTTTGGTTGAGGTGGCAGGTGTCCAATAAAATCTCCCCCCCCGGCTGAAGTTTACCACCTTTATGTGGCCCAGATTAAGAAGATGAAAAATAGCACCAGCTTGAAACCCACATACGAATAGTGTGACCTCTTTTTTAATATGTGTTGTTTTATATTGTTTTAATTGTTTTTATACTTAATAATGCATTGCATTTTTACGAAGCCCTGATCTGCTCTGTGATCCGCCCTGAGCCCGCTTGTGGGGAGGGCAGAATATAAATTGAAACAAATAAATAAACAAAAATAAAACACACACAGCCAGACACTAATGGACGGGCAGCAAGGAGGCGCATGAGGAGGGGGAGGAGATTGGATTTATACCCCGCCCTTCACTACCCAAAGGAGTCTCAGAGTGGCTTACAAACTCCTTTCCCTTCCCCTCCCCACAACAGACACCCTCTGAGGTCGGTGGGGCTGAGAGAGCTCGGACAGAAACTGCACTTTTTTCAAGAACAGCTCTTATCAGAACTACGGCTTGCCCAAGGTCATCCAGCAGGTGCAAGTGGAGGAGTGGGGAATCAAACCCGGTTCTCCCAGATTAGAGTCCGCGCACTTAACCACTACACCAAACTCTCAAAGAAAAAGAGATTGGATTTATACCCTGCCCTTCACTACCCAAAGGTGTCTCAGAGCGACTTACAAACTCCTTCCCCTTCCCCTCCCCACAACAGACACCCTGTGAGGTAGGCAGGGCTGAGAGAGCTCTGACAGAAACTGCTCTTTTTCAAGGACAGCTCTTGTCAGAACTACGGCTTGCCCAAGGTCATCCAGCCAGGTGCAAGTGGAGGAGTGGGGAATCAAACCCAGTTCTCCCAGATTAGAGTCCATGCGCTTAACCACCACACCAAACTGGCATAAGACACCTACGAACACGTGAAGCTGCCCCACACTGAATCAAAGTCAGTATCGTCTACTCAGACTGGCAGCGTCTCTCCAGGGTCCCAGGCAGACGTCTTCCACATCACCTGCTGCCTGGTCCTTTTAACTGGAGATGCCCAGGATTGAACCAAGGACCTTTTGCATGGAAAGCAAAGGCTCTGCCACTGAGCCATGGTCCCTCTCCAAATAGCTGTCTCTCTGGTGCCAGTCCCTTCCATGGAAAAAAGACGGCTGCAGCTCCCCCAGCACTGTCTGCTTCTGGCTATGGGCATACACGGAACATGAATCAGGAAAGGACAAGAAGCAGAGGGAAAGGCCACAGGACAACTTTCAAGAGTCTTTTGTGCACAGGCTTAGAGAAGGAGATGAACTGTGTAGGTTAACAGGGGTGTAGAACTCATTTGTTACGAGGGCCGGATCTGACATAAATGAGACCTTGTTGGGCCGGGCCATGTGTGTCATAAAATGTAATGCCAGGTAGCGGAGATATAAACTTTATAAAGGACACAAACACAAAGATTATTTTTTTTACTTAAGATAAAAACATGCTTAAAACATTAGCTCTGTAAGATGCAAACCTACTTTTGATTTATCGACATTCACCACAGAAATCTCATGCTCAGAGTTCTGAGTCTATGACCCAGGTCAAAACATGAAATGGCTGAGTGA
This sequence comes from Gekko japonicus, assembly GCF_001447785.1. Lineage (NCBI taxonomy): Eukaryota > Metazoa > Chordata > Lepidosauria > Squamata > Gekkonidae > Gekko > Gekko japonicus. Next base: position 98,146 of record NW_015165281.1, read on the forward strand.
TTAAGAGAGTCTGGTGAAGCAAACGATGATACAGCAGCAGAACTGGAAGGAGGAGATGGCCAGTTCCACTGCGGGCCTGATGGAGGCCCTCCGGAGGCCTGATCCGGCCCCCAGGCCGCATGTTTGACACCCCTGGTGTAGAAAGGTCGAAGTCTGAAGAAGTGAGCAGTGAATCATGAAAGCTCCACCCCTGTCACAAATTCTGTTAGTCTTTAAGGTGCTACGGGACTCTGTGTAGAAAGGGTAACTAGTGGTAGAAGAGAGGAGGCAGCACTGGTAACAGCAGTGAAAAGACCAATCTCAGCTCTCCATATTGTGGCAGCAACCTCCCTGGCACCATTGCATGCATGTGCACACACAGAACTGGGGGGCATTGGGGGGAAAGGGTCCATGCTGGGGTCCCCCTGTAGATTTATTGGCTGGAGCTGTCCTTGACTTCAGGAATACGCTCCTGGACTGGAACCATTCTTTAACTCCTCAACCAAGACAAAGGCTGCAGAGGAATCAGACAGGTGGGCCTGGCAAGCCAGGAGGAAATGCATTTCATTGCAAAAGTGAGGAAGAGAATCAGAATCGAGGAAGAAGAGGAGGAAGAGGAGGAGATTGGATTTATACCCCGCCCTTCACTTCGAATCTCAGAGCGGCTTACAAACTCCTTTTCCCTTCCCCTCCCCACAACAGACACCCTGTGAGGTAGGTGGGGCTGAGAGAGCTCTTTCCAGAACTGTTATTGAGAGGACAGCTCTGAGAGAACTTGTGACTGACCTAAAGTCACACCAGCAGCTGAATGTGGAGGAGTGGGGAATCAAACCTGGTTCTCACAGTTTAGAGTCCGCATACTTAACCACTACACCAAACTTTGTATGTGGTTTCTCTTTGCTGTCTGGCACAAATGGAAAGAGGGATTTCCTCTATATCGTTGTTTGTTTCTTTACAATACCAAATACCCCATCACTCTGCTTCTGTTGCAGTTTCTGAGACCGGAAGCACAATGTGCCAGGTACCAAACACTCAATATTTATGGCAACACAAGTTTGGGGGGGGGGGTTGTCTCCTCTCCCCTTTGGGCTTCTCTTCACGCTGGAAGATATTTTGCTCTAAGCAAAGAGTGGGACGATCCAACATAACATCTTGTCAAAGGCACATGAGGCTCTGACGAGGAAGTCTTCGACTTGAGTCATTTCTGGCAATGGCACACTGACAGCGAGGCTGAACTCTACAGGAGGTTTTCTTGGTTTATTTTGGGAATGGCACAGGCAAAACCCAGAATCAGGCAACACTTAACTGAGGGGCACAAAGTTAACTTCTCAAAAATGAGCTCCCGGAAGACTTCAGGGCCCTGCAGGACCTTTTGCAGTTCCGCAGGGCCTGTAATACGATACCACTCTAATGGCAGAAAGTGAAGAGGACCTCAAGAGCCTCTTGCTCAGGGTAAAAGAGGAGAGCGCAAAAGTGGGCTTGAAGCTCAACATCAAAAAAACTAAGATCATGGCATCCGGCCCCATCACTCCTTGGCAAATAGAAGGGGAAGTTTGGAAGTAGTGACAGACTTCACGTTCCTGGGATCCCAGATCACCGCAGACTGTGACAGCAGCCATGAAATTAAAAGACGCCTGCTCCTTGGGAGGAAAGGGATGGCGAACCTAGACAGCATAATAAAGAGTAGAGACATCACCCTGTCAACAAAAGTCCGTACGGTCAAAGCAATGGTATTCCCAGTAGTCATGTATGGCTGTGAGAGTTGGACTATAAGTAAGGCCGAGCGCCGAAGAATAGATGCTTTCGAATTATGGTGCTGGAGAAGAGTCCCCAGGACTGCAAGGAGATCAAATTAGTCAATCCTAAAAGAAATCAACCCTGACTGTTCCCTGGAAGGCCAGATAATGAAACTGAAGCTCAAATACTTTGGCCACCCAATGAGAAGGGAGCACTCACTGGAGAAGACCCTGATGCTGGGAAAGATTGAAGGTCAAAGAAGACAGGGACGGCAAAGGATGAGATGGTTAGACAGTGTCATCGATGCAACGAACATGAAATTGAGCCAACTTCAGAGGACAGCGGAGACAGGAAGGCCTGGCGTGATCTGGTCCATGGGGTCGCGAAGAGTCGGACTCGACTGTGCGACTGAACAACAACAAGGGCCTGTAAAACGGAGCTCTTCCACCAGGCCTTGGATGAGGGAGCCGCGTCCATCTACCTGAGGCCCAGGCCCCAACATCAGCAATATTACTTCAACATTAACATCAACATTATACCAACGGAACAGCCTGGGCTCCGCCGATACGACCCAGACCATGTTGCCAGCTGACTGTCGGATGCCTGCCATCGTTATATTGTGCTAGCGCTTTATGCATTGTTTTAGACCTATTTATTGCAATTCCAATAATTTAACTGTTTTATCTTGTTATAAGATTATGTAAGCTGCCCTGAGCCTTCGGCGGGGAGGGCGGGATATAAATCAAATAAATAAATAGATGCATTTCCCTTGGATAATTATAAGACTTACCAAATGTCAGGCTAACATAAGAAGAGCCCTGCTGGATCAGACCAGTGGTCCATCTAGTCCAGCCTTCTGTCTCCCACAGTGGCCAACCAGTTCCTCTGGAGGTCCAACAACAGGGCATAGAGGCCTTCCCCTGAGATTGCCTCCTGGCTCTGAAATTCAGAAGTTTAGTGCCTCTGAATGTGGGCAGGGGGTTCCCCACAGTCACCATGGCTAGTAGCCACTGAGAGACCTATCCTGTTGATTCCTGTGGCCATTACTACATCTTCCAGCAGCAAATTCCACATTTTAACCACTCTCTGCGTAAAGTAGTATTTCCTTGAGGCTACAAATTGTTTTGGCATTCTTCCCCGTTACAAGGTGCAAATCAGACACACCAGTGAGATCAAAGGGAATGCCACAAGTATGTTGTAAAGAAATCATTACTTCTTGTACCACAAAAATTGGAAAGGGGAGAGGGGGCCGCGCTTCCTTAAAGTGTAATCCTACACAGAATGTAGTTCAGTTTGGAATCAATGGGCTTGGACTGGAGTATTCTATTCATGCCTGAATGAGAGCAGAATATAAAAGTCTTAACTTATTTGAGAGCTGCTGTAATGACTAGGAATGTGACCCAAGGCATTCTTGATTCAAACCTTTACTGCAACAGCAAATGCATTAGGTCAGTCTTTCTAGTACATTTTCCTTCCACCGTTCCTCCAAGGAACTCAGAGCAATGCATATGGTTTTCCTTTCCACGTTTTATCTTCACAACAGCCCTGTGAAGTAGGCCAGGCTGAAAGAGTAACTGGTCCAAGGTCACCCAGTGAATCCCATGAACTTAGATCTGACACTATAACACTACGCTGGATCCCTTAGTCGAGCTAGGATCTCTTAGCCTCTCTTCTGCTCTACAATATGCAGGTAAGTATATACCGGACTATACAGGAAACTGTTTAAACAGCCTACAAGCACTATATTTAATACTTCTTACTGTTTATAATCAAGCGGCACAAATTATTCAAGTTCGTTATGTCTCTTAAACGGAACAGCTATAACCACAGATTAGGAAAAGATCACACAGCACATACAACAGCCATTTAAAAGTGTCGAAGAACAACAGATGATCCCACAAGGCCTTTCTAGCCTGAGATTTTATGATCTCATCCTTCTTACCACATTGCTTTCACTGACAAATCATCAATGGGACTATAACATCGATATAGTTGCTTATTCACAATGATGGTTATTGGTTTTAATCTCATTGAAAAGACAATGGTGGCAAAAATCTAGAATAAAGGGTATTCCTGTATTAATCCTAGCACAACACCTTTTTAAATGCAAATTCTGTCAGCAGACAAAAGAGGATTTTTCCCCCTCCATCCCCACCCAAAACTACAGAAGCATACTACAGTCTTTACCCAATGAGAACTGCACTTTGCATCCATGGATTCTAGCCTAGCAGGGGCGTGACCAGCTGCTGCTGATATACTCCAATCCATTTTTTTCCTTCGAGAAAAATCATTTAAAATGGGGGGGGGGGTTTGAAAAAACAATGAAAGAGAGAATACTTATGCAGAAGACCTTTGCATGACAGTGATTCTCTAGAAAGCACAGCAAAAAACAAAAAACAAAAAACCAAGCTCTCAATTCCCCACATCTAGATCCAGGAGAAAATCTAGCCAGATCTTATAATTTTTGTGCATAGCAGTTGCTGTCCTTTACGTGCATAAAACACGAGTCAGACCATTTTAGTCCAGGACTTTCAATCTTTTCCAGCTTCCTTCTGCAGTCACACCCCAGAATTTAGAGCACAACTGCCATAACATTTAATTCCACAGCATAACAAAAGCAACACACCTTCCCAGGATAGAAGACTCACGGAAGTCTTATACACAGAGTTCCCTGCATTCTCAATTTTCAAAAGGGGAAAGACATTAACACAAAATGCCTTCTCCTCCTTTCTTAGATGGTTTATTTCTCCTCCCATCACCATCATAATTCTCTAAGCAATACTGTAGGTATGACATGGACTGCAAAACATGGCACCGGAGATGCGAGGCGGAGGGGGGGTGGGAAGCCCCATCCTTTTCTATCCAAGATCCACACCTACTGCAGTACCAACAGCCTATCGTTCACAGTCGCCTCCACAATCGAAACCAGTCTTCCAAACAGGAACCCAAACCTGGAGGAGACCTGGTGGAGGTGGCTACAAGCGGACGGGAAGGAAGGAAAGCAGGGTCTGGCAGAGGGGGGGGGGGCACCCCTTCAAATTCACTCGCAACCCGCCCGCCCCCCAAGTGCAACCCTCGGAAGAGGTAATTTGGAGCAGAATAATCAGGGACTTATTGTATCGGATCGCTGCAATTCCCATTTTGGAAGAAGATATTGCAAAAAAAAAAATTGCAAAAAAATATATATGTTGCATCCTTGCATGCCGCCTGTCAAAAGAGATGCAACGCTGCGGCTTATTTTAAACAGGTCGCGAATAAAGTTCCTAGAAGCTCTTAGCGGAGCGGCGTGGTCGGGGCACCTTTCTCACACACCGCCCAGCCTCCCGCTGAGGTGCCAGGAGACACACCCCTGCCCGCTAGCCCCCATTTTGCCTTGCAAGAACCACCAGCGCGGAGGGGGCGGGAAAGAGCCCCGACAGCAAGGCGAGAGAGATCATCCAGCGCCTTCTTTCTTTGCAAGAGGGGGCTTCTCCCTTGCAAAAGGGAGGGGTGTGGTTAGAGGAGGGGGGGGGAGAAGCTATTTAAATTGCGGTCGCCAGGCTAGTCGGTGCAGAATCGCATCCAAGGGGGCTGCCTCAGCCGGCCCGGCGTCAATTCACACATGCAAAAAGCCCCATTCCGCCCGGCGCCCCGGAGCGCCTGCCTTGCAGCGACGCCTCCCCTCCAGCCGCGGCCAGCGCCGAGCGCACCCACCCACCCCGGCGCTCCACGCTCCCTCCTCCCGTGCCAAGCCGACCCTTACGCGGGAGGGAGCCCGGCTCCCCGAAGGTCGCCTCGCCCCGGGGCTGCGCAACCCCCCTACCTGACGCTGCGCCCGGCTTCAGGCTGCTGCTGCTGCTGCTGCAGGGAGACGCTCGGCGGAGAGTCTCGCTCACCGACGCCGGGAGGAGGGGGAGTGACAGGCGAGGAGGGGAGGCAGCGGCGACGGGGACGCGCCCAGCCAGCCTCGGGGGCGCGCGCCGGCTCCGGAACCTTCCCGAGCAGGCGCGCTCGCCGCGGCCCTCTCCCTCCCTCCCTCCC
>NW_015165281.1:103903-169901 GCF_001447785.1 Gekko japonicus
GCGTTCCCCCCCCCCGCCGCCGCTGTCCTTTGTCTTTGCAAAAAAGGCGAGCGCGGCTGCGGGAGAGGCGCGGGGGGCGCGCCCGGGAGCCTTAGGATGGCACGTGGGAGCGCAGCCGGCGGGGTTGGCTGCAGGTACTAGAAATGCAAGCCCGGTGCGGAAGCGGGAATAAACGGGAGTTCGGCTTCAAGGTGCCGGCTGGACCCCTGCTTTATTCTAACGAGAGGGTGGCCAGGGGTGCACGCTTTTTTTTTTTTTTTAGAGGGCATGTCGCCTCCTCTTGTGTGTGTCCCTCCTCTTTGGGGCTCTTGTTATAAAGACTGGTGCAAAGGTCCTCTTCTGGGGCTGGGAGGTGAGGAATATATTCCTTTAGTGAGTAGCAATGATCAGCGCTTTAAATAGGAGGCGTCTTTAAAAGGAGCTTTGTCACGCCTAGCGATCACTCTTTTGGAGTAGTCAGTTGGGAAACATCTCCTGGGGTTTTTTTGGTCTTCCGAAGGTGGCAACCATAGAACTGTAACGCTTTCCTCTGTTATATGTGTTTAATTGAAATCTGACTGCACTTATTAAACAAATGATCGCTTTTGGAGCAGGCTATATGTTTACTGTGTGGGGAGAGAGCTGTGTAAAAGGAGGCAAGGCACGCTCTGGGTGATAAGCCAAAGCAGCCTGCCGGCTTTTGTAACAGGTTACCCTACGTAACAGTTCAAAATGGACTTCGCCATATCTGCAGCGCATGAAATGGCTGGCTGTGTGTGTGCTAGATAATGCTACACAGTCCGATCAAGTGTGTGTCTTTATGTCACTGTAAGCCCCCCTGAGTTTACAGCCAGATTCTTGTGTGTAGGATAGCAGCCTCCGTTCCTCCTGCATGTGCATGCAAAAAGCAACATGCGTTAGATCCCCGGGCACACAGAAATGCAACATCAGGACTCTTTTTGGCTCTTTTGGGCTTGAAACATCAGGAATGGCAACTCTATGTATATATGTCGCTGACACATTTTAAAAAAATATTTTCCCCCAAATGTAAAATAGGCTGCACCCCAGAATCGATTGCTCACATCTTGCTCAGCTGTGAATTTTATAATAGAATTTGGGATGTTCTAATCAGCCCCTTTCTGCACAATAAGCATAGTCTATCTGAAGAGAGACTTATATGTTTCCTTTTATCAGATCTTCGCCCTCACATTACTTTCTCAGTAGCGCGATTTCTTTCTATCGCTATAAGGGTAAGAGAATATAAAGTCAAAGCCCCGGTGGATTGACTGTTTATATTTACATAATTTTGATATGCATTTTAAAATATGATCCATGCTGTATTTTATCTATGCTAATAAAGGTTTTTTGGGGGGAAATGAAAAAAAAATAGGCTGCACAAAAATTGGGCCTCACCCTCCTAAATAGGGACAGTTGGATGATGTAGCACCTTACAATAAGAGATAGCGAACTAAGGCTGCGGTCACACGGAGCAGTAGCCACGCTAGAGAGACGGAAGATAGGCAGATTTTCCGGGCGCGATCTCACCGCCACATCTGGGAAGCGTAGAGCTCCCGTGGCTCAACCGAGGCTTCCCTCTGAAGATGTGCGGCAAAAAACTAGTACCTCGGAAATACTAGTTTCCGGAAACCGCGGAGCAAGGGCGGGCGTCTGATCGCGTTTCCGGTGGCATCCGGCGGCCGCCCATGTCCCCTCGCAAACAGGTCATTTTTTCCCCCAAGGCTCCACGGATGCGCACAAGCACCCAACGGAGCATACGCACACTTCAGTTTTAAAAAGTTAAAAAAAAAAAACGTTTGCCGCCCCGCCCCGCTTCTTTGCCTGTGATGTGATCGGCACCTCCCCCCTAGCCACGGGACCTCGACGGGACCTCAACCAGACGTCTGATCTCGCCGTCGCGTGTTAGTTTGCCCCGGGGCAAACAGCCACGCTTCCCCCCCGCATTTTCCAGCCCGTGTGACCGGGGCCTAAGTACAGCTATGAACTGGCAGGTGGCATCTTTGTAAGGGTAGCCATCACCCTTAAGGCAGCAGATTTTTGAAGTAAGCACCAGTTTCTGAAGCCAAAGCAACATTTTAAAAAATCTGCACAGCCGCCAATCAAACCTCAAGTAGACAATCAGAAGCCTTGCTGGGCAAAAGCCCTATCTGGCCCCACCCCCTTCCTCAAAACATCTGGGGCCACCATGGCGCCCATGAGCACCACGTTGGGGATTCCTGGTCTAGAAACTAGGAAAAGAATTGGGACCTGGAGGGCAGGTCAGCAGTGGAGCTTTCCAGGCAGCCGCCAGACAAAAGCAAGCTGCAGGGGATGTTATCCTGCCTGCAGCAGAAAAACTTTATAGAATCCCTGGTTGCCCCACTGTGATGGACAGGAGGCTGTCCTGCCCCTGGAAGGGGAAACAGCCACTCTGCTGTTTCATCCCGAAGCCAAAGTGCTTTGCCTAAATCCATTCAGTAATCAGCACATCGTCATGCAGGAATATGCAGAGGGTTTGTTAAGAACATAAGAGACGCCAATGTTGGATCAGGCCAAAGGCCCATCCAGTCCAACACTCTGTGTCACACAGTGGCCAGAAATACCAGTGCCATCAGGAGGTCCAGCAGTGGGGCCAGGACATTAGAAGCCCTCCCACTGTTGACCCCCCCCTAGCACCAAGAAGACAGAGCATCACTTGCCCCAGAGCCCCTATCTATACCTTGTGGCTAATAGCCACTGATGGACCTCTGCTCCATATGCTTATCTAATTCCCTTTTGAAGCCGTCCATGCTTGTAGCCTCCACCATTTCCTGCGGCAGTGAATTCCATGTGTTCATCACTCTTTGGGTGAAGAAGTACTTCCTTTTACCCGTTCTAACCCGACCGCTCAGCAGTTTCATGGAGTGCCCACGAGTTCTTGTATTGTGAGAAAGGGAGAAAAGTACCTCTTTCTCACAATGTTGTTGTTGTTCAGTCGCACAGTCGAGTCCGACTCTTTATGACCCCATGGACCACATCACACCAGCCCTCCGTCATGCTCTGAAGTCTGCTCAATTTCATATTCGTTGCATCGATAACACTATATAACCATCTCATCCTTTGCCGTCCCCGTCTTCTTGTACCTTCAATCTTTCCCAGCATCAGGGTCTTCTCCAGTGAGGGCTCCCTTCTCATTGGGTGGCCAAAGTATTTGAGCTTCAGCTTCAGTATCTGGCCTTCCAGGGAACAGTCAGGGTTGATTTCTTTTAGGACTGACTGATTTGATCTCCTTGCAGTCCAAGGGACTCTCAAGAGTCTTCTCCAGCACCATAATTCGAAACAATCTATTCTTCGGCGCTCAGCCTTCCTTATGGTCCAACTCTCACAGCCATACAGTACTACTGGGAATACCATCGCTTTGACTATATGGACTTTTGTTGACAGGGTGATGTCTCTGCTTTTTATTATTCTTGTCTAGGTTTGCCATCACTTTGCTCCCAAGGAGCAGGCGTCTTCTAATTTCATGACTGGGGTCACCATCTGTGGATGCCAGGAACGTATTTTTTTAAAAATCAACACATGGTAACTTTATTCAGGAGACAGATTCAGGTGGGTAGCCATGCTGGTCTGAGCCCCCACCTAAATCTTGTAATTAGGCAAAGTGGCTACGGCCTAGCTCTGAGAAATAAGGTGGGTGTGGCTCCAGAGCACACGCGGTGGTCCTTGCACTCCCAAGGACCCTGTCGGCACGCACAGGTAGAATCAGTCTGCAACTATCCATCACAGAAGGACAAGCAGGCGCTTCCGACACCACAGGTACCGGGTCTGCACTCAGCTTGGCCTCCGATTAGGAACGAATGATGGGGAAAAGTTATCAGCAAAGAACCTTGCAAAAACATCACACCTGAGGGCCAAATTGTCATCACTGACAGGGTCTGGTGTTATCAGGTCGGGAACCACTTTAAACAATTGAGCTGGGCGAGGCTCTGCTGCCGCAGTGGTGGCAAGGAGAAAGTCTTCTTTGCTGCCATCACCGCTGCCTCGTTGGCCTGCAGATCGGCTCTATGATCCGCTCCCTCTGATCCACCCCAGGTCTTCCACCAACAGGGTGCCTGTGGTGGGGAGGGGAAGGGAAAGGAGTTTGTAAGCCGCTCTGAGACTCCATTGGGTAGTGAAAGGCAAGGTATAAATCCAATCTCTTCTTCTTCTTCAAGAGCAGTTTCTGTCAGAGCTCTCTCAGCCCCACCTACCTCACAGGGTGTCTGTTGTGGGGAGGGGAAGGAGTTTGTAAGCCGCTCTGAGACTCCCGTGGGTAGTGAAAGGCGGGGTATAAATCCAATCTCTTCTGCTGCTGCTGCTGCTGCTGCTGCTGCTGCTGCTGCTGCTGCTGCTGAAATTTTTCAGAATGTAATCCAGGAAACCTCACCTGGTGTTCAACCTCAGGGATGACATTCTTGTGTTCAGGACAACTCAACAGGAACCCGATGACAGACGTGACGCTGTTCTACTTTACCTACAATAATGTAATCTCACATTCCATTCTGAGAAGTACAACTATAATGATAAATTAGATTTATTTGTATAGGTTTTCTCTGCCAACTGTTTTACTCTGTCCTGATCCAAAGTAAGTGGCAGCCGTACAGGAAGTGTCAGGCCCAAACACTTCATTTGAATTCAGAAGTTTACTTGGCCTTGTTACATACTGTGGACATTTCATTCCCAGCCTCACAACCATCACTCATCCCTTCTGAGAGCTCACAAGCAAGAATAAAGTACGGGAGTGCACAACCAACCATCAAGCAGTCTTAACTTGCCTGAAGACATCTTTCTCTAGTAATATAACAATGGCATACTTTGATCAAAAGAAAAACACTGACCTTATAGTGGATGCCAGCCCAGCAGGGTTTGGCACTATACTGACACAAACAGATTCGAATGGTTATGTGTGCACCATAGCATATGCCAGCAGATTATCTCAGTCGAGCACTGCTATTCACCAACAGAAAGAGGAGCTTTGGTTGTTGTGCGGAAAGTGTAAATGCTGTTTACCCTTTTCTCTTGCACCGATACGGATGTCACTTCACAATCATTACTGATCAAAAGCCATTACAACCTACATTCACCAGTGTCTCATTCCAGCCACCAGCCTGTATTGTATCCTGGATGCCGCGACTCCAAGACCATGATTATTACACTAGGAACAAAGACAGATCCATCCAGGTGGGTGGCCTGAAGCGGCAGAACAAAGTTTGAGTCCAGTGGCACCTTTAAGCCCAGCAACGTTTAGTTCTGGATAGAAGTTTTGTGTCCAAATATCTGAAGAAGAGACCATGCACACGAAAGCTTGTGCCCAGATTTAAACATTGTTGTTCTTAAAGGGGCCACTGGATTCAAACTTTGTTCTGTTGTTTCAGACCAACACACGTCGGCTACCCACCTGAATCTATCTTCATAAGAACTGGAGAAACTGAGGAATTTACAGCCAACAGACAAACTTTCTCTGCCATATATGCCTCACCCCTATAAGATCACAGGAAGGCAAGGGACCGTGATTACAGCCCCATAAGCACAACGTAAAGTCACCCAACATTTCCCCCACTTTAAAATCCTCAGGTGTCTCTGGGTGACGATCTGGAGTTCCCAGAAATGAGCACAGCAAGCAATACGGCTCCATGTCCCGCACCGTCAGGTTCTACCCACATTTCTCTGGGGTGTGTGGAGGCCTCAAGGTACCCACTGCAGACAAATAAAAAATGCCCAGAACATGGCTGTGACCTAGATTGCCCCAATCTCAGAAGCTAAACAGGGCTGACCCTGGACGGGAGACCTCCAAGGAATACCAGGGCCAGGACGCAGAGGCAGGCAATAGCAAGCCACCTCTCTGAAATGTCCAAGCCCCACTAGGGATTGCCAGAAATTAACCATGACTTCCAGGCATGTGTGCGCACACGCACACACACATGCATACTGGCACAAAAAATGCCTAGAACATTATAAATATTACCTTATGACTTAGCTTTCCAGCGAGTATTCTGGAAGGACAATATTTGGGTTTCTAGAACAATATAATGTATGATGACAGTTTGGTACGTTAGTTACAGTAAAGCAATTAAAGAATAGTTTTGTTTGTGGGAGAAAAAGGGGGTAAAATGTTCAGCAGTCCGTTTCATGTTGTTTTGTTAGTTCCAAGATACTAGAATCTGGAGAAGTTCTGGTCCAGATTTCCCTCAAGGCTGGTCAGAGTCCCACTAAGGTAAAGGTTTCCCCGCCTCGAAAGCCAGTCGAATCCAACTCTAGGGGGCGGTGCTCATCTCTGTTTCCAAGCCAAAGAGCCAGCGCTGTCCAAATACGTTTCCATGGTCATGTGGCCGGCATGACTAGACACCAAGGTGCACAGAACGCTGTTCCCTTCCCACCGAAGCGGTACCTATTTATCCTACTTTGCAATTTCTTGCTTTCGAACTGCTAAGTTGGCAGGAGCTGGGGCCAGAGACGGGAACTCACTCCATCACGCAGCACTCGGGTCTCGAACTGCCAAACTACAGACCTTCCGGCCTGCAGTTCAGCCTCTTAACCGCTGAGCCACCGCAGCCCCCAGAGTCCCACTAGTTGAGATCAAATATACAACTGAGGAATGGATAAGAAACCCCATAAAATGTCTTGAGCACTTTCAGCTATATGGCATAGCTGGGAGCAGTGTTCCCTCTAAGCTGAGTTAGTGTGAGCTAGCTCATATTTTTTTAGCCTCCAGCTCACACATTTTTTTCATAGCTCAAGAAGGATGGCTCCAGAGCAAACTAATTTATGCAGCGGCCAAATCAGCTGCTCACAACTTTAATGCCAGTAGCTCACAAAGTAGAATTTTTGCTCACAAGACTCCACAGCTTAGAGGGAACATTGGCTGGGAGAGTCTCTGTAGTGGGCTGTTGTGGGTTATGTACCCACAAGGAGTTTTCCACCACGGACAACTAACCCTACTTGAGCCCAGAGGCCTTGGTTTCCTCTCTCTGTGGGCTGAGGTCATCTCCCCTATTTCCAGTTCAGCCAGTTCAGCCTAGCTCCATCCAGCGGGATAGTTGGGGTTGCAGTCTGAGGACTCATTAGCAGGGGAGCTGTCCAAAAGGGACACATTCAAAGCCTGGACAGAAGGTCAGCCGTGAAGCTGTCCAGGCCGCCTTCCCGAGCCATGAATCGGTATGAGGAGGTGCTTTATGGTGCATCTTTGCCCCACCCTTCCTGCTGTCCTGAATGGGGTCTTCTCCTCAGAAGGCTCAGCACTCAGTTCCCTCCTCAGCAGTCGGGCTATTTCATGGGATGGCTGTCAGGCGACGCTCACCCGGCCAACCCACCAGCCTGGGACTCCAGAGGACAGCGAGGAAGATGGTCGGGGCACCAACACCGAGGACGGACACCCACCACAAGTCGAGGCACTAAAGGGGCGAGCCAGGGACCAGGTGCGCCTCCCGGCAACGAAGGGACACCGGGAGGATCCAGTAGAGCCGGCGGCTCTCCAAAACGTGGTTCGCCGGCAACTCAAGGGGGAAGAACCAACAGGCTTGGCCCCGGGCGCCAACGCTGGAGCGCTCGAGATGAAGAAGGATGGTTACCTGCTGGCAAACACCAGCAGCCGGCCGGCCCTGTAACTAATTTGCTCTGAAGTGAGGCAGGTGTTAGAGGGGAATAAAGAGGAGGGCGATCGGCATACCCAGGAAGGATAGAGGTCGGGGTTGTAGGCAGGAAACAAGCTGTGAAAGGGTTGCGACGGAAAACTTGGCCTGCGAACCCAACAGGGTCCACCTTGTGAGGTAATATAAGTGAAACCAGGAGTCTGAGGGAATGCACCGCCAAGCCTCGATTTTCCCTTTGGATACCCGCCCCACTATCCTCAACCCCTAAAAGCGACGCAAACTCGTGACAATGCCCCAAACTGCGAGGGGCAGGGGGTCCCAACCCTTTCTGAACCTGTGGGCAGTTTTGGAATTCTGACACAGCGCTGTGGCCACTAGCACAAAATGGCTGCCACGGGAGGTGGAGCCAAACACAAAATGGCTGCCGCAGCTCACCTTCCTCCTGCTCTGGTGACAGCTGCTGCCCAAGCAATGTTCTTAAAAGTTCATTCCACTGATTAAATCTCCAGTGGCCAATCAGAAGCCTGGCTGGGCAAAAGCCCCACCTGGCTGGCAGAGTCCTGCAGCAAATCAGTTCCCCACAACTTCCTTTCCAAAGGAGTAAAGTTTATTGGAGTCTGCTGGGGTCATTTCATAGAAAAAGAGGGGCAGGAGCTCATTAGCATAACTCATTACCATAACTTATTTGCATATGCCACACACCCTGACATCACCGGACGTGTGTCAGAAGGCAACACTCACCACTCAGGCTCCACTGGACTGTTTTGGATTGCTAGCTATTGGGGGGAGGGGGAACATGCAGATCTGTCCTCGCAGAGGAGGGAGAGCTTGTACCTGAATAAAACTTGGTCTTAAAGGTGCCACTGGACTGTTTTGGATTGCTAGCTATGGGGGGGGGGAACGTGCATATCTGCCCTCACAGAGGAGGGAGAGCTTGTACCTGAAGGTGGGCCGGGGGGTGGGGCTCTGCAACTTACCTGACTGCTTCTTGCTCCCCATGGCCCGACTGAGGGCTGCTGGGAGCAGGGGACAGGGCTTGTTGCATGTGCCCACCCCCTGGGCTCCTTACTGCCGGAGCTCTGCTCCTGTGCGCTCCCACAGGAAATGACCCCTGAAAGTCTGTAAAGGCAAGTCATCTACACATACATTCACTGTCAGGAATGGGAATAAGCGCGCGCACGTGTGCTGCCAAATAATATACATGATTCAAAGGGTCAGGGGGATGGATCAGAGCCAATCAGAATAACTGCAAAAGCCCGCCAAGGCTACTAGCTAAGGATTCCCAGAGAACAGAGTAACAAGGTTCCAAAGTCCCCAGCCTAAGCTATAAAATGATAAGGAGGCAAGGAGAATCGAAATTTAACATTCCAAGTTAGGCATAGACAGAGACAATATATCCAACAAACTGCATCCCCCCCCATCTCAGCCATGGCAGCTGCATAGCTGACGCTGCCCCCACCCACTTTCTGAAAACATTGGCAGGTGCCAGGAAAGGTCTCGGTGGGCACCATGGTTGGGCGTCATGTTGGGAGCCCCTGGGCTAGATGCACACTCCCATCACCTGGACCAGGCTTCTCTTCACCTTCCTAGTTCTTGGGGTCCTGGGGGTAAACATCAAGGTCATATAGCCAGCCATGTTCAATTGGGGGGGGGGGCTGGCCCCCTGATTTGAACGAGGCACCATTGATAGAAAAAAGGGAGCAGAAGTGTTTTAATTAAATAAAGAGATTCAATAAATAAACACAGGGTTCCCAGTCTGCATTTTCCCTTCATCGTATTAATGTTCTATAAGAGTTGGGCAAAGACATCCTTAACTCTTAACCCCGCCTCCCCATTTGCTCTCTGCAAATATCTCCTCTGCAAAATCTTTGAGTGTTTTTCACCAGTTGGGTTTCAAAACCCAAAGCTAACAGCCCTGACCTGGATAGCCCAGGCAAGCCCAATCTCGTCAGAGATTGGAAGATAAGCAGGGTCGACTCTGGCAAATACCTGAATGGGAGACCTCCTTAGAATATTGGGAGGCAGGGAGAAGGCTTTATTCAGCCACCTCTCTGAATATCCTCCAGGTCCCTAGTAGGTCTCCATGACTTCCAGGTTCTCTCTCTCTCTCTCTCTCTCTCTCTCTCTCTCTCTCTCTCTCTCTCACACACACACACACACACACACACACACACACAAGCACAACCCCCACCCCCCATAACTAGAAGCTAACCTACATGGAGTAAAAAGGGCCGTGGTAGGAGGGTCATTTGCACAGGTGAATCAGAGGGGGTAGAAAAGGCTGAGCTTCCCTCTTTTCCTTGATCCTTCCCTCTAACTATACCCTAAGCCCACAGTCCTCATTGGCTCAGAAAAAGTAGCAGAATGACATGTTGGTCAGCATTGCCGCTTGGGACTGCTGTTTTGTGGCTCTGCACTCAAATGAAAACATGGACAAACTGGAAAAGATGCTAACCTAAGCACACCACCAACTAGTAGACACACCACCAACTTGCGGCTAGCAAAAATGGAGGGAGGGAGCAGGGGGTGGTTAGCTAGTAGGAAGTCTAAAGACTCTCCACTCACACCAGTAATAAATCTTAATCCAGACTAAAACAGCCATTCCCATGTATTCTGCATTCCCCACTGCAGGCTGCCTGCTTTTGTTCCTCAGGATCTCTTCTCCCCACAGTTGTGGAGAACAGTATGTCAGCAGGAGGGAGAAGGCAAGGAAGTTCTGTTCCACAGACAGAAAATTTAGTCTGGATGCAGCCCATAAACTTGAACTTCAGCAGCTAGACTTCTGTGGATTATTGAATGGATGAGATGACAAGAAGATTAATCACCCCAATCAACCAAACAGGAATTATTTTAGAGTCCTCTTCAGTGCACTTGGGTTTGGTTACAACCTCTCGATAAAAAGCTATCATGGTGACACATTAATGATACAGAGTGTGTAATTAATTATATGATGAAGATCTGGGATAAATTTGGTAGTAAACTCGTATGTTAGGGTTGTTAACTAAGGCCCCGGTCACATGGGCCAGATAACATGTGGGGGGGAGGCGTGGCTGTTTGCCCCGGAGCAAAATAAAGCGCAGTAGCCCGATCACACGGTCCCCCGAGGCTTTGCGCTTAGGCTGTTAGCTGGTGATCACATAGCGATGCTGAACCCAAAGAAGTGGCACGGCAAACATTTCGCATTTGTGCGCATGCACAGTTCCACAGAGCAGCACTGCTTTCAGTTACATGTTTGTGCGCATGTGCTTACAAAAAACATCTGGTTTGCGACAGGACCTGAATGGGCGCCGGATGCCACAGGATACTAGCACTCCCGTAATTAGACGCCCGCTCCTGCCCCACATTTTCTGGATACTAGTGCTCTTTCCGCTGTACTTTTTTACTGCACATCTTCGGCGGGACGCCACAGGTGCGCTACACTTCCCAGATGTTGCGGTGTGATCACGCACCGAAAATCCGCCTGACATTTGTGCCTTTAGTGCGGCAAATCCTCCGTGTGAACGGGGCCTAAATTTTTGCTGATCACTGTTAAACAAAGTGCTAACCAAAAGGTAAATTAAATATTTCAGAACACAGATTTCGAAGTTCCCTGCTGAGATAGATCAAGATGGGTAGCCATGTTAGTCCGTCTATAGCAGCAGAAAAGAGGAAGAGGCCAGGAGCGCCTTAAAGACTAACAAAATATGTTGGCAGCGTTTGAGCTTTTGTCAGTTACTGCTCACTATCTGAAGAAGTATCTGAAGAAGTGAGCAATAGCTCATGAAAGCTGACAGCCCGTCACATATTTTGTTAGTTTTTAAGGTGCTACTAGACTTGCTCTTTTCTGAAGATCCCTATTGTTCAATCTTTCTTTAAATCAGGTTTTCGGGATTCCATTTTGGGGAGGGATAATTTGCGACCTCCCTTTCTACGCAACGTAGTGTTCAGTTTTGGAAACAGAGGTCGTAGCCTGCAGATACCCAAGTTCCTTTGCACCTTTCAGCAAGGCAGTGGCTGGAGATCTCCTGGAATTACAACTGATCTCCAGGCGACAGAAATCAGTTCACCAGGTGAAAACGGCATTATGACATTATACCCCCATTGAAGTCCTTCCCTTCCCCAAACTCGGCCCTCCTCAAGTTCCACCCCCCAAAAATCTCCAGGTATTTCCCAACCCAGAGCTGGCAACCCAATCAGCAAGAGAATGTTGACCTCTGAGCCTGAATGAATCGCATCACAACCTGAAAACGACACTCCTCACACATTTAACCACTCTCCTAGAGGAAGGGACGTTTCCTTCCAAGCAAGGAGCTTGCAGACCCAACGCACAACATAAATTCCCTCCCAGAGAAGGAGCCATGTCATAATTTTGCAGCACATCCCATTAAAACCCATTCTTCTAAAAGATGCCGTAAACCTAACTCTTGTTCTTTTAAGCTACCTTCTGAACTCCGGATCAGAATTACCATCACAGCTGAACAGTAGATGTCTCTTTTTGTTTACCTTAGCAAAGTTTCCTCCGCCGACTTTTTTCTCCTGCGCTTTATCTTTTAAAATCTCTGCAGACTTTTAACAATTCTCTGCTGGCAGATCTCAGTCTCGGCGACGACGTCCGCTTTGCTCAGGGTGCAGGGAAAATTCTCACAAGGCTATGGGATGTTTCCGGTAACCCGTCAACCTGCAGGCAATATGGATTCCACTCAGTAGCTATATAGCGCTTTAGTTGCTATGATTTGTAAGGAAAAGCAGGCATCCCTATGGCACTCAGTTGAACAAGGTCACCCGGTGAACGTAACACAGAGCCCCCACTTGATGGCCAGAAAGAAACACTCTCCCCATTGTATAGATGGACAAACAAAGGGTTAAGTGACTCCCCGAAGGTTCCACAGCGTGTCTGTGACAGAACTGCCTGCCTAAGGTACTAGCATGGCCTCTGTTACCATAGCAGCCAACTAGACAACCAACCTCACAATTGATGCGTTGACAGTCTCCCTTGGTGGCGGGATCTTCCATGGTACATTACAGAAAAGGTCAACGTCTGCATGAGCCCAAAACCTGCAACAGTAAAAATGCCACATAAGGGCACAAGCAGGGCCGGTTCCAGGTTTCAGTGGGTCCTCCGCTTACAATAAAGCCTCCCCCACCCATACGCCCCAGCCCACCTGCCTGCATTCTCCCCCCCCCCAGTACCTAGTAGCCATCTATCTTTTCCCCACCCACTTGCTCATTTTCCAGATCTCCCAGGGCTCACCCACCCTTCCCTGACTTTAGAGAAGAAGAGATTGGATTTATACCCCGCCCTTCACTACTCAAACCTGTCTCAGAGCAGTTTACAAACTCCTTTCTCTCCCCCTCCCCACAACAGACACCCTGTAGGTGGGGCTGAGAGAGCTCTTTCGAGAACTGCTCTTGAGAGAACAGAGAGAACTTGTGACTGACCCAAGGTCACACCAGCAGCTGCATGTGGAGGAGTGGGGAATCAAACCCGGTTCTGCCAGATTAGAGTCCTCGCTCCTAACCACTGCACCAAACTGGCTCTCCAAGTCAAGCACCCTTCCGTGATGGAGGCATCTGTTTCTGAATGGGTGCTCTAGAAAATAGGTGCCGTGAGGTGCTGAGGTCAATCACATGATGTTGGGAGGTTGCAAACTGAGCATCCTTCTTTGACAGAGACAACTCTTCTTGAATGGTTGCTCCCTGAAGACACAAATGCATCCAGTTTGGTGTAGTGGTTAAGAGTGCAGACTCTAATCTGGGAGAACTGGGTTTGATTCTCCAGTCCTCCACACGCAGCTGCTGGTGTGATCTTGGGTCAGTCACAAGTTCTTTCAGAGCTGTTCTCTCAGCCCCACCTACCTCACAGGGTGTCTGTTGTGGGGAGGGGAAGAAGAAGAGAAGAGATTGGATTTATACCCCACCCTTCACTACCCAAAGGTGTCTCAGAGCAGCTTACAAACTCCTTTCCCTTCCCCTCCCCACCACAGGCACCCTGTTGGTGGAAGACCTGGGGTGGATCAGAGGGAGCACATCATAGAGCCGATTTGCAGGCCAATGAGGTAGGTGGGGCTGAGAGAGTTTGGACAGAAACTGCTATTTTTCAAGAACAGCTGTGCCAGAACTATGGCTTGGCCAAGGTCATCCAGCAGGTGCATGTGGCGGAGTGGGGAATCAAACCCGGTTCTCCCAGATTAGAGTCCACGCACTTAACCACGACACCAAACTGGTGTAGACTGAAGATTGTAAACTGGCTTGAGAGTCCTTTGGGTAGTGAACAGCGAGGTATAAATCCAATCTCCTCCTCCTCATCCTCCCCCTCTTCTTCTTTTTCTTCTTCTTGAGTCTTCTGAAGTACCTACTGCTACTACTAGGTAAGGGAAAGGCAGGACGCACTCTCTGCTTTGGGGGAGAAGAAAGAAGACGCCGGGAAACACATTGGCCGATGCCATGGCTCAGGTTCACTGGGTTGTAGTAAGACCGAGAAGACTCAGGTTCAAATCACTGCTCACCATGATACCCTGTCAGTTGATAGGGTTGCTAACTCGGGGATGGGAAATTCCTGGAGATTTGGGGGGGGGTGCTTGGGGAGGACAGGGTTGGAAGAGGGGAGGGACTTTAGTAGGGTGTAATGCCATAGAGTTAGGGTTGCCAGGTTCCTCCTGGCAACCCTAACTCTATGGCATTATACCCTACTGAGGTCCCTCCCCTTTCTCAACCCTGTTCTCGCCAAGCACCGGCATGGAATGGGGAGGACGCCCTCCTGGGAGCGGAAAGGAGGTCCAGCGATGTTGTAGCGACACGTCTACGTCACTTCCAAAGTGATCCGGAAGTGATGTCAGCACGCAGCACCTTCAGGGCAACACTCTAGTGTTTGAGGAAACGTCTATGGTAAACTTGGCTTCTACCGTTCAGTTTTTGCTCAAATACCAGAGAGTTGCCCTGATGTCACCGATGTGATGAGGTCACTTCTGGGTCACATCAGAAGTGACAGATACAAGTTGCTGCAATGTCGACTGAACCTTGCTCTTTTTCTGGGTAAGGCGCCCTCGTCAGTCAGATGACCGGTAGCGGGGCGGTGGGGCCTGGAGGCGGGGGACCCTCACCTCCACCAGTAGGTCTGGTAACCTTACACAGAGTCCACCCTCCAAACCAGCCATTTTCTCCAGCGGAACAGATGTCTATCATCTGGTAAAAGGTAAAGCTTCCCTTGCTCGAAAGCCAGTCGAGTCGATCTCTAGGGTTGCGGTGCTCATCTCCGTTTCAAAGCCGAAGAGCCAGCGCTGTCCGAAGACGTTTCCGTGGTCATGTGGCCGGCATGACTAGACGTCGAGGCACACGGAACGCTGTTACCTTCCCACCGAAGTGGTCCCTATTTATCTACTTGCAATTTCTTGCTTTTGAACTGCTAGGTTGGCAGGAGCTGGAACTAGAGATGGGAGCTCACTCCATCATGCGGCCCCCGGGTCTCGAACTGCTGAACTACTGACCTTCCACAGCCTGCAGTTCAGTGTCTTAACCACTTGAGCCACCGCAACTCCTCTATCATCTGGAGATCAGTTATAATTCTGGGTGAACTCCAGGCCCCACCTAGAGATTGGGAACCCTAGTAGGTGACCTTCTGCCAATCCATCTCTCTCCTCATGGGTTTGTTGTGAGGTTAAAATGGAGGAGGGAAAAAAATAACTCCAAATATAAGAGGTCAATACAATACAAAAACCTTTACTGGCATATAAAATAGGAACTTCGTCAAGCTATAAATCTATAAATCTTAGAACACATCTATAAATCTTAGAACACACCAATAGTAAGAAATAGTATGAAAGATAAGAGGTGAACCTGAGCTGTATGAAGGGTGAACATAAGCAAAAATACTTATGTTGCCACCAAGTCCTTACTGTGTTTCAGGGGGGGTGGTTTGACATCATCACGCAGGGCACATTGCAGGGGCCACTCTAGCATTTGAGAAAAAACTCTTTGGGTGCGTTCAGACGCGGCGTTTGCAATGGTATAGGTGCCGGTTGCAATCGGTGTACTTACCGGCGTTCACACGTAGAACATCTGCCTTCCGTCCCTAACTGTTGCAAAGCCCTTTAAACCGTTGTACTCTGCCACTAGGTCCCCAAGTGGTGGTATCCTGAGTACATCGGTTGTAATCGCTTAACCCCCCGTCTGATCGCTCTCCAACGTTGCAGAGCCACTTCCGTTCGCCTGAGGCTTCCGATTTTCGCCCACCATTTTTTTCAAAGGTTGGCGCTATGCACTTGGGCAAAGCTTCGCCTTGGCGTTTGTTTTTTTAAAAAAAGAAAAGGGCCTTAGTTTAGCATTTCGGAGGTGTCCGGGACCTCAGGGAGGCTACTTTGCTCTTTAAACTTTAAAGGTAAGTCCTTACCTTTAAAATTAAAATGTAAGATGGGGTTTTTTGCACATGGCTGCCTATGCGCATGCGCAAACTAAGTAAAAAAACAACAACAAACCGCCGATGCCCACTGCGTGTGGACGGGCATACAACGATGGGCTCCGCAGACAGGAAGCGTGCTCTGGGCACCAGACCCACGGAGTGTTTTTATCCAGCAGGCGGTGCAGAGGTTCTGCCACAGCGGCCTTCAGAGGGAGAAAAGAGTGATAAAAGTTTAACAGGCCTAGGAAAGCCTGTAATTCCGTTTTGGACGTAGGTGGGGGAGCCTGAGAGATAGCCGTTGTTTTCTCTTCCATTGGGTGGTACCCTGGGAGTCTACGGCGAACCCCAAGAACTCCACCTTGGGAACCCCGAGCAAGCATTTCTCCTGCTTGACCTTCAGCCTGGCTGTGTTGAAACGCTGGAGCACCGCCCGCAGTCGGCCGGTGAAGATCGAGGTATTCGGGGCCGCAATGAGCACGTTGTCTAGAAACGGCTGCACTCCTGGAATACCTTTTAACAAATTGTTCATGAAAGATTGAAAGATTCCCAGTGCAACCGATAACCCAAACTGGAGTCTATGTACTTTGAAAGCCCCCTTGTGTGTCGCTATCGTTTGGGCTTCTGCCATGGCAGCATCCACCGGCAGTTGCTGGTAGGCCTGTGCCAAGTCCAGTTTGCCGAAACTCCTCACCCCCGCCAGTGCGGCTAACACATGGCTGACCACCGGTACCGGATACGCGAGGTCTTGGAGGGCTTTGTTCAAAGTGCACTTATAGTCCGCACAAATCCGCACGTCGCCATTTGGCTTGACGGGGGTGACTACAATGAGGTCCCTAAGTAGCAAGACGGTGTCTATGCCATAGGACCGGAGGAGATGGACCTTTTGGAAGCGACGGGCTCTAACACCTCCTGGGCAACCAAGCTCCGCCTCGATCTTTGGCCTCATCGCAATGGGGGGGGGGGTGCCTGGCCTTAACCTGGATG
The DNA here is from genome assembly GCF_001447785.1 of Gekko japonicus. Taxonomy (NCBI): domain Eukaryota; kingdom Metazoa; phylum Chordata; class Lepidosauria; order Squamata; family Gekkonidae; genus Gekko; species Gekko japonicus. The sequence goes on from NW_015165281.1 coordinate 120,845, forward strand.
GGGCGGATAACCGGGTCAAGGTCTAGGGAAACGGGAGCTCCTGTGTAGCGGCCAAGTGTGCCATCAAAAACCCCGGGGAACTCACTGCACAGAGCCACAAAGTCCTCAGCCCGGAGCTGTTCACCCCCGCGATTGTAAATCCCAGGGGCCCGAACCAAGAAAGTCCAGCAGACTGGAGAGCCGCCCCACCACCACCAGCAAGTCCAATTGTCCACAGAAGTCCTGAAACTGCACTGTAAACTTGCCCCAGCCCCAAACCAACTTGTTAAAGTCCCGTAACCTAAACCCCTGTGGCTTACGCAGAGGGGGTCCCCCCCATGGGCAGAACGAGCGCAGCGTTTCCTTCGAAATTATGGAATAGTTTGAGCCAGTGTCTATTTCCATGCTGCAGGGGGACCCCTCTATCAGCACCGTCACGTGCACCTTATTTGGGCCATCGGGGGGCAAGTTACATACCTGGTGCTGCTGCTGGTGGGCAGAGAGGGTATGGAGGTCGGTGGGTAGATCTGCTGCTGTCTAGTGGGCCGAAGTCTTCTGAGGCTGTCATCGGGAGCGGCAAACCTGGGCCAGATGGCCTGGCTTGTTGCAGGAGCGGCAGACGGCGTCCCTGAAGCGGCAAACCTGGCGTTCGTGCGCTTCCCCACAGCTGACGCATTGGGACGATGCAGAGGGAGCTTTGGCCGATGGTGCTCCCCCTGGGCGATGCTGCTGGGAGGAACGGCGGCGAACCTGGAGCACTTCCTCATTCTCGGAGTCATCCGACTCGAGCGTTGCTTGCGTGCGATGGACCGCCCGCACGCGGCGGTCTTGGTGCGCCTTCTCATAGGCCGCGGCCTCTCTGAGCGCCTTGTCTAGGTCCAGGTCGTCCTGGCTAACCATTTTCCTTCGGAGTTTGGGTTCCCAGAGACCCAAAAGTAACTAGTTTAGCAAGGTATCCGCCAGGTGGGATAGGAACTCGGAGGCCGGCTCGTCTGGCCCCTGGACCCGCACAAAAAGTCCATGCGCTCAGCAAACTTTGTGGGTTTTGGTGAAAGGTGGTCGGTCAGCGCTTTCACCAGCACTGTATAGGACTCGTCCTTGGTCTGCTTAGGCACAATGAGGTCCTTAAGCAGCAAGACGATGTCTATGGCACAGGACCGGGAGAGATGGGCTTTTTTCTTGCCCGGGTCTACGATGCTGTGGCAGTTGAAGTAGCTCTCCAGGATCTCGAGCCAGGTCTCCCACTGTGCGGGGCAGGAGATGTCAAAAGCGGCAATGCTTTCCTGGGAGGTCGCCATCGTACCGCTACCCGTGGTGAGGGTAGCTCGGGAACAGCGGCGGCTGGAGTGAGGCAGGAAGCGCTGCTGCTCTCGGGGTCAGCAGGGCAAGGTATGGAGCGAGGAGCAGAGCGGTGAGCGGCTACCGGAGAACCAGGGTGCGAAGCGGAGCGGCTTGCAGCAGTGTCAGCGCAGTGCTCAAATCTTCGTCTGGGTCATTGTTCCTGGGAGTTAGAATTCCACCTTCGTCGCCAGTGAAAAGTACTGAGAGTTACTAGTGATTTCAGCTCTCATACTTTATTTCAGCTCAGAACAAGACGAGAGTAACCAGCTCACAGGCTGGTTTATATATGCACAACCCTGCACCCCCAAACACACCCACACACAAGTGGTTGGCTATTTACAGTGGCCGAGAGTTCCATAGGCTCTCGGCCAGGAGCCTAGCCTGCCAATAGGTGCCGGCTAGGATCCGCTTGTCCCATTGTTACTGAGAGCGAAGCTCGGTAGCTTTGCATGACCACGTGGTGAAATGGCCACACACGCCGTCTGAGATGGACTCAAACTTCTTTTCCTTCAAAGCTTTCCCTTTACAGATCTATCTGAAGAAGTGGACCATGATCACTCAGGAAAGCTCATATTGCAACAAACATTCTTAGTCTTGAAGCTGACTGAATTGCTTCTCATTTTTTTGTAGTCTGCTTTAAGTCTCAGAGATAAAGTCGGGCTATAAATGAAAATTATGATGATGAAGATATGCCACTAGACTTGTTTTACCTTAATGACTGACAGCCTTTTTTCCACAGTAAGCTCTGAATCACAAAAGGACACACAGGAAATAAATGTTCTTGATCTTTAAGATGTCGCTGGACTCCCATTTTAGATAATAAACAGGAGTCCCCCAGTACTTTCAAGGGTAGCAAAATTGTATTCTTGCATCAGCTGTCATGGACTAAAGAGGCCATTTTATCTGAGGCAGTAGAAGAGATTGGATTTATACCCCCGCCCTTCACTATCTGAAGGAGTCTCAGAGCATCTTAAAATCTCTTTTCCTTTCCCCACCCCACAACAGATACACTGTAAGGTAGGTGGGGCTGAGAAAGCTCTTTCAAGACTGTCCTTGAGAGAAGAGCTCCAAGAGAACTTGTGAGTGACCCAAGGTCACACCAGCAGCTGCATGTGGAGGAGTGAGGAATCAAACCCGGTTCTCCCAGATTAGAGTCCGCGCACTTAACCACTACACCAAACTCGCTCTCATGGGCATTCATGAGGCATTTCTTTAGAAAGAGATATGAAAACAAAACGGCATGAAGTGCAGGAAGTCCAGAGCCGTGTTGAAGGAGCACAATAAAGTTCGAGTCCAGCGGCATCTTTAGAACAATCACAATTTTATTCTGGGTATCAGCTTCCCTGCGGGGGCACACCTCTTCAGATACATTGCACACGAAAGCTTATCCCCAGAATAAAACTTTGTTGGTCTTCAAGGTGCCACTAGACTTAAGTTTTGTTCTACTGGACTCCTATGCAATGTTCCCTCTAAGCTGTGGAGTCTTGTGAGCAAAAATCCTACTTTGTGAGCTCCTGGCATTAAAATTGTGAGTGAGCGATTTGGCCACCGCATAAATTACTTTGCTCTCCTCCTGAGCTAAGGCAGAAATGTGTGAGCCGGAGGCTAAAGAACGGTGAGCCGGCTCACACCAACTCAGCTTAGAGGGAACACGGCGCCTATGTTTATTCCGCCGCAGCGGGCTTCACAGCACAGCCCCTCCGAGACCCGCTCCTCGGACAGACCGCTCTATCCCTTCACGTCTCTATTACCCTTTGCGATCCTTTCGCGAGGAGGCGGCCTACTGGTTCCGCTCCAGACCGGAAGTAGCGGCGGGAGGGACTCTGCACGGCCTCTCCTCCCCAGGGTTCCTTGCGCGTCCTTAGTAGGAAGCGTCGCTGGCGCCGCTTCGGTAGGGGGGAGGTTGTGGCGTTTGCGGAGGCCCCCGCTGGCCTTCCCGGCCCGCCGCCTTAGCGGCTCCTCTCCCGTTTGCATTGCCGGGGAAGGGCGGCAAATGGGCCTGCAATCAAAAGCGCAGGTGATGCAGGTACTGGCCGGTGGACGGGGGCAGACCGCCAACACGCACGTGGCTGGGAAGGGAAGGTGAGTGGGGGGGAGTCCCGGGGGGGGGGGGCGCGCGTGCTGGGACGTCAGTCTTCTGTTTCTCTCCAAAGAAGCACGCGCGGTCCTGCCTTTTGTCCTTACAGTCGGTGTTCCCTCTAAGCCGAATCAGTGTGAGCTGGCTCACAGTTTTTTAGCCTCCGGCTGTGGTGGCTCAAAAGCCCCCCGCACTAGACCAGTGGTTAAAGCAAAGTTTGGGATTATTTTACCTTAGAAAAGTTTGCGGTTTATACAGATAGAACAGTAATGATGAGGTTAATCTTAGACCCAATGGACAAGTGGTTTCCTTTCTTAGAAAAGGTAGAAGCGGATAAGATGATTTGTGAAAAATGGGCCTTGCATAATACTGAGGTAATGCTTTTGTAAGCTCTGGGAACTACTGCTATTGGCGCGTGTAGGTATTAGATTTGGAGTTTTTTCTTGTTCTCTTTCTTTTTCCTTCTTAAGTTAGGCAGTGTTGTTATTCACCTCTCATAGTCTATGCTAGTGTTAATGTTCTTGTTATTATACCTGTGTAAACACTGTTTCTGCTTTATAAAACCTGTAGAAATTCAATAAAAAGGTTTAAAAAAAAGTGGTTAAGAGGCCGAAGCTGCAGACCAGAAGGTTGGTAGTTCAGCAGTCCCAGACCTGAGTGCCGCGTGACGGAGTGAGCTCCCGTCTAATGGCCCCAGCTCCTGCCAAACCTAGCCCGTCGAAAGCAAGAAATCGCAAGTAGATAAAGAGGTACCGCTTTGGCGGTTAGGTGACAGCGTTCCGTGTGCCTTGGCGTGGAGTCATACCGGCCACATGACCACGGAAACGTCTTCGGACAGCGCTGGCTCTTCGGCTTGGAAACGGGGATGAGCACCAGATCCCTTAGAGTCGGATTCAACTGGCTTTGGAGCAAGGGAAACCTTTCCCTCACACATTTTTGTCTTCGCTCAGGAAGGATGGCTCCAGAGCAAGCTAATTTATGCAGTAGCCAGATTGCTCGACCACAACTTTAATGCCAGGAGCTCTCAAAGTAGAATTTTTGCTCACCAGACTACATAGCTTGGAGGGAGCATTGCTTGCAATAGCCCTGCCGGGTAGGCTAGGCAATGCATTTAGCTATTATAAGGCCTGCTTTTTGTCCCCAGTAGGGATCCAAAGTGGCTAATGACATTGTTCTCCCTAATGCTATTTAATCTTGGCAAAACTAACCCTGGAAGGTAGGTCAGACAGAGAGAGAAAGTGGCTGGCTCAAGACCACCCAGGGGGAAAACCTGGAGATATTGGGGAGGAGCCTGAAGAGTGTGGGGTTTGAGGAGGGGAGGGGCTTCAACCTGGAGGTTGGCAACCCTACCCAGTGAGCATTAATGGGATTTGTAGATTTGAACTTGGGCTTCCAGGATGCTGTGCCCATCCCGCAAGCGGGCTCAGGGCGGCTAACACTGCGGTACAGTGTACCTAGTTGACATACGGTACATATGACTTAAAACTCTATAAAATATCATAGTAAGTACTTTAAAACATAAATTAACGGTTTCTACTAAAGTGCATACAGTACAACACATTAGATGGCGCGCTTCCAGATTTGTTTTACCACATTTCTGTAGTTTGTTTTACCACATTTCTGAAAGCTGTGATCACTCAACATACTCTTAGGGGTTTTTTTTTAGAGAAAAGATACCTTAAAGCCATTGCATTTGCAAAAACACAGGCTAATATAAGCCACTGTTACCTGGGGCAGCAACTTACAATACCGTAAAGGATACAAGAACTTATGGGCACTCAATGAAATTGCTGGGCAGTCGGGTTAGAACAGATGAAAGGAAGTCCTTCTTCACCCGAAGAGCAATTAACACATGGAATTCACTGCCACAGGAGGTGGTGGCGGCTACAAGCATGGACAGCTTCAAGAGGGAACTGGATAAGCATATGAAGCAGAAGTCCATCAGTGGCTGTTAGCCATAAGGTATAGATAGGAACTCTCAGTCTGGGGCAAGGGATGCTCTGTATTCTTGGTGCTTGGGAGGGGGGCAACAGTGGGAGGGCTTCTAGTGTCCTGGCCCCACTGCTGGACCTCCTGATGGCACCTGGTATTTTTGGCCACTGTGTGACAGAGTGTTGGACTGGATGGGCCATTGGCCTGATCCAACATTGGCTTCTCTTATGTTCTTAAAGTGTTGGATTAGGCCTTGAAACACCCAGGTTCCTGATTTCCTTATCAGAAGTCCATAATCTCTGTGTGCTAGATCTTTGATTCTGATAACAGAGGCAGAAACTTGGAATATAACAGCAAATACAAATTTGAATGATGCGCTCTGAATGGGCTCTACTATCGTTCTCACTGGGGAAAAAGGACACAGCACAGTTTTTTGGTTTGTGCCTGTTTGCAGTGTGAGGGATGTGGTAGTTGGAATGTCAGACTAAGATCTGGGAGACTTGCGTTCGCATCCCCACCCTGCTATGAAACTTGCTGGATGACCTTGGGCCCGTCATTCTTTCTCAGCATATTGTATTTCACAGGCCTGGTGTGAGGATCGAACTTCCTTGAGGTTGGTCATCCTGTGGAATAAAATAAGTAAATTTCTTGGTGTAGCATCTTGAAGCCAAGTGCCCCCCAGTTCGTTTTGGATGCTGTCCCCTGGAGTGCCAGACACTGAGGCTTCCAGTGAGAGAAACCTTTTTTTGTTGAGGGGGAATAGAACTTAATGTAAGACCAGGGATCTTTTAGTTCAGCACTCTTGTTGTACAACAACCAGCCAGGCGTCTTTAGAACCTCCCAGATGGGGCAAGAAGGTGACATCTGTCTACTGTTTTTCCCTCCAACTTGCAGTATTCAAAAATATACTGCCTGTGAGAGGTTCCATTATGCTATCTCGAAAGCCGTTGCTAGGCTTCTCCTCCAGGATTTTAAAAAATCCTTTGTATAAATATTTAGGTCTTCCCTACTGGATTGGCCTTAACACTGACTCTATGGCAGCATTCTCTTTCCCCAGTCATGAGCAGTGTTCCCTCTAAGCTGAGTTAGTGTGAGCTAGCTCACAGTTTTTTAGCCTCCAGCTCACACATTTCTGTCTCAGCTCAGGGAGGAGGGCTCCAGAGCAAAGTAATTTATGCAGGAGCCAAATCGCTCGCTCATGACTTTAATGCCAGTCGCTCACAAAGTAGAATTTCTGCTCACAAGACTCCACAGCTTAGAGGGAACATTGGTCATGAGTTAGAGATGTCTTTGGGAAACTTTAACCAAGGCACAAAGGTCTTACCCTGACATTGAGAGGTACGCTGATTCTAGTCACGGAAGTGTCCTAATCACGTGTTGCAGCGAATAGTTGTTGATAAGCCTAAACTCCGTGTTTTTTGTTGTATATACAAGTTGCAAGATACCTTGTCATCTGCACTTTTTTCTTTTTGTCCTCACTTTAAAAATGTGTAGCCTGTCCCAGCCCTAATACAGGATGAGTTAGTTGAACAAGTCGTTTTCTTTCAAAACCATCTTTTGAAAGTTCAGTAAGATTTCTAGGATCAGACCAAAAAGACAGAAGAAATGGGGAAAAGTTCAAAATCCTTTTCAGTCCTGCTGGCTGAATGCTGATGAATAAAAAGCAGGAGGTTCTTAAACAGTGTTTCTGAAACGCGTCCAGATGGTCTGCCCTGCCTCCCACGGTATGAGTTCGTGTCACTTACCCTCTTACTGTGGGCACCAGGTGTGTTAGTAATTCTTTTAGACTGTTTGTCATTGGTAATAAAAGTACAGATGCGTAAGTAGAATGTTCTGGGTTGTTTAAAAGAAGAAAGGCAGTGCAGGATCTGTAGGATCTATGTGTTGCTTACTTATTGCATCACTTTGGCTGAGCATTTTTCAACCCTTCCCCTACCTTCAAGGGAAACTCTTCCTTCCCCTGTAATATCTACAGACACAATGTACTAGGAATATTTTCTCACTCCTGTGAAAGGGATTGCAGAACTCCTGACATTAGTCCTCTCCAAGCCCATCTCTTTCACCTTTCTAGTTATGATGTTACCTGTCTTAAATTATTGTGCCTTTTTGTTTTGATTGTTTTAACTAGTGGTAGTGGTTAAGGAGTAGTGGTTAAGTGCACAGACTCTAATCTGGGAGAACCGGGTTTGATTCCCCACTCCTCCACTCCACCAGGTTTGATTCCCCACTCTACTGCTGGATGACCTTGGGCAAGCCATAGTGCTGTCAGAGCTGTTCTTGAAAAAGAGCAGTTTCTGTCAGAGCTCTTTCAGCCCCGCCTACCTCACAGGTTGTCTGTTGTGGGGAGGGGAAGGGAAAGGAGTTTGTAAGCCACTCTGAGACTACCTTGGGCAGGGTGTAAATCCAATCTCCTCCTCTTCCTCTTCTTCCTCTGTTTTAATGATTGTGTAAAACGTGATCTGCCCTGAGCCTGCTTGCAGGGGGGGGGGGGAGATAAGTCTAAATAAATAAATGTTGGGATACAGGTGTGAAGGGCAGTGGGCTTGGAAGTGTGTTGGCGGGGGGATGTGTGCTTCTATGAAGACTTTGTCAGTGTTTGGAAATTTTGTGGTGCACTACAAAAACTGTAATATTTTCTGGTTTGGAATACATTTTTAGGATGAAGGGTCAAGATGGGTGCCCGTGTTAGTCTGTCTGTAGCAGTAGAAAAGAACAAGAGTCCAGCAGTGTCTTAAAGACTAACAAAATTTGTGGCAGGGTAGGAGCTTCTTCAGATACAGCTAGAATATGAGTCTGTCTGTCTGGAGAGTGGCGTGATTTCAGATGCCGAATGACAATAGCAGGTAAATGCCAGTAGCAGGCGTGATTGTGATTGGGTTCGGTGTGATATGCAGAGGGGTTGTAGGCGTGGAGAAACCAGCATTGGTAATCAAGACAGGAAACTGAGGTCTCGATTCAAGGAGGCTGCATTGTCTTGAGCTTCACTATCAGTTGCGGTTCAGGAATCTGTCTTTCTAATCCCCCTTTGAAATTCCTTTGTAAGAAAAATGTAATGCAGCCGAGTGTCCTGGAAGGTTAAAATGTCCCCCCACTGGTCTTTGAACCTTGACTTATCTTCATGGAAGGCACCACACTTAGCTGTGCAGAATGGGGAAAAGTCTGACATTAGAAACCACAACACTAAAAAATGTTCCTCCACTGGTTTTGAATGTTGTGATTTCTAAATGTCAGACTTGTGTCCAGTTATCCTTTGCTGTAGGGACTGGCTTGTTTGTCCAGTGTAGAGGGTGGAAGGGCACTGCTGACACATGATGGCATAAATCACATTAGAGGATGAGCAGGATGAAGTTTAACTTACCCGCAGGCAGTGTTGCAATAATTAATTCCTCCACTTTCTGAAAATGCTGTATGCCAAAAACAGTTTCTTACTGGTCATAACTAGCTTGTGTGCAAATGTAAGAAAACTCCCTCTTTTTTGAGTAGCCTGGAATCTTGCATGATCGTGCACGAGTAAGTACTGTACTTCCTTTAGTATACTACACAGTTTCTGTTTAGAGTTTTTGTATTTTCCTACTTCTTACATGGCAGAAAGCGAAGATACTTGAGCTAGAAAACGGTACAGCACTTTGCAGCTATCTTGCTGTAGTACAGGGCATCACAGCTTTGCTTACAGAAAACTTCACAAATGTGCCCAAGAGCACAACTTTTTATATACCGGGAGTTATAAATGCTGCATATTGTGTTTCAGCTGTAAAATACATTTAGGTTTGATAGAAAAATAAGAACTGCATATACTTCAAAATCCCCTCCCCCCATTTCTGTTTACTCTGGAGAAGGGAAGCCCGACCCCATGGCTTCAACAGCTAGAAACAGCATGTCCCAATCCATCTTCTTCGTGGCAGTTCAGGCAGAGACGAAGGTGAAGAAACAAATCGGCGCAGAGAGAAATAGAGTCTTTAGTAATTATGCAACCCCCAAGTGTTTCACATGCAGCTTAGTTTTAGTTTGGTATGGTGGTTTGGAGCACGGGCTCTAATCTGGGAGAACCGGGTTTGATTCCCCAGTCCTCCACATGCAGCCAGCTGGTGTGACCTTGAGTCAGTCACAAGTTCTCTTGGAGCTGTTCTCTCAAGGACAGTCTTGAAAGAGCTTTCTCAGCCCCACCTACCTCACAGTGTATCTGTTGTGGGGTGGGGAAAGGAAAAGAGAGCTGTTCTCGAGGGCAGTTCTTAGGAGAAATCAGCCCCACCTACCTCACAGGTTGTTGTGTGGGGGGGAGGGGACAGGAGATTGTAAACCACTCTGAGACTCCTTCTGGCAGTGAAGGGTGGGGTATAAATCCAATCTCCTCCTCTTCTAGTGTATGCACGGGAATGAAACAAAAGAATCTGAAAGGCTCCCCCTGACGAAGCGGTGGGGGTTGTATAGCTATTGAAGATTCTGTTTCCCTCCACACCAATTCGTTACTTCCTCTTCATTTTGCCTCGGTGTGACTTCTTCACTGAGTTCTGGCAGAGAGACACAGGCAACGGCCATCTCTTCTACCTCCTGATAACTGAAATGGATATTGCAGGGAGGGGTGGGGGTGGCAAGCTTCCTCTACTCTTCTCAGTAACTAAAATTGCCAGCCTCAAGTTGGAGCTTTCCCCAGAATTGCTGCTTGATCTCCAGACATAGAGGTCCATTCCCCTGGAGGAAATGGTAGCGTTGGAGGAGGCGTCTATGGTATACCATAGAATATACCATACCCAGAATGGGAGAACTGGAAGACCCACTGAGGGAAACCCCCCCCCCCGAACTGCATCACCCCAGGCACCGCCATCAACTCTCTAGGAATCCCCACCGCCACCAGCCAGAGTCGGCCACTATAGGCAGGGGTTGAAGGCAGACCAGGCAGATGAAGAAGAAGAGATTGGATTTATACCCAGCCCGTCACTACCTGAAGGAGCCTCAGAGCGGCTTACGAACGCCTTCCCCTCCCCACAACTTCCCCTCCCCAGTGAGGCAGGTGGGGCTGAGAGAGCTCTGACAGAAACTGCTCTTTTTCAAGGACAGCTCTTATCAGAACTACGGCTTGCCCAAGGTCATCAAGCCAGGTGCAAGCGGAGGAGTGGGGAATCAAAACCCGGTTCTCCCAGATTAGAGTCTGCGCACTTAACCACGACACCAAACTGGCTCTCAGATGACCAGCGTGAAGGATACAATAGAAGTGTCACACATACCAATGTTCCCCCTCCCATTCCCTCCTTTCCCCCCTCTTCCCTGAAAAGGCGTGCTTCTCTACCCAGCTGGTGAGCTATGCCGAAAAGAGGGAAAGGGCTCCCAACATCCCTTGAAAGATTTGGAGAGGCTTGGCTGTTAAGGGCTCCCCCCCTCCCCACATTTCCGTTGCTGCTTCCATCTCTTTCGCAGGACATGGGGGGCAGCGAGGTCCTCCTGGGGGAAGGTGGGAAGGGAAGAAGCCCTGTCAGTTCTGCCGGTTGTTTTCCTTCTCCACTGCATGGGGTACCGGAGCTCCTAGCCTGACTGCAGGTAGAGCCTGCCTCCTGTTCCCAAGGTTCCCTGCTGACGGGGAGGAGCAAATTCCACTTGGCTGCCGGCGCCTTGTGTTGTTCGAGCTGGAAGAGCTGACGGAAGGGGGCCGGCCAGGTCTGCCGATCGCCTGCTTCGCCCAGGGCCCTTGGCAACATGAGGAGCTTTGACCGGGGACTCGGCACAGAGAGCGTGCCTTTGTTTCCACCCCCTCGGTGAGGAGGTTGCATCATGGAAGCCTCTTTGGGGGGGGGGACCTTCCTGGAGAAGGGAGGATAAGATGGTTGGGAGGGGGCCTAATAATCAGACACACACACACCCCTCCCTTATATAATGGCATATGGAGAAAATGGGCTGTTGGCTCTCTTTAGATTACCAGTTAAAAATGATTTCATAGGGCAGCCATGTCAGTCTGCAGTAGAGGAGCCACGGCGGCTCAGAGGCTAAGACGCTGAGCTGCAGTTCGGCAGTTCGAGACCCGGGTGCCGCATGACGGAGCTCCCGTCTCTGGCCCCAGCTCCTGCCAACCTAGCCATTCAAAATCAAGAAGTTGCAAATAAAATAGGGGCAGGTAACAGCGTTCTCTGCGCCTCAGTGTTTAGTCATGCTGGCCACATGACCACAGAGAAGTCTTCGGACAGCGCTGGCTCTTTGGCTTGGAAACGGAGATGCACCACCCCTAGAGTTGGATTCGACTGGCTTTCGAGCAAGGGAAACCTTTACCTTTACTTTAGCACCTTAGAGACCCACGAGAGTTTGAGGACACGAGCTTTCTAGAGTTGAAAATAAGTTTGTTTGCGGTGTCGATGAAGTTAAGACCCATTTTTAAGCTGCTTTATGTTTTATGTGTTCTTTTTAGTGGTGGATTTTAATCTCTTTTGTAATGTTTTCTGTTTTTATCACGTTTGGTTGTTGTTGGGCAGGTTCCCTGGAGAGGCAGCACAGAATTCTTTTCCAAACAAGTACATAATTTGTCTTCGTACTCAGTTCAGCTCTTAAAATGCTTGGTAGGCTTCTGTGTGCCGGACCCTCAGCGCTGAGAACTTTTATTCCGCTTCTGGTAGGACGGAGATGGGCTGTCTGCCATCAAAAGTGATGAAGTCCACACACACATGCAAAGCTTCAAAGAGGGCACACTAGAGTTCTCTGAAAACGTCGACGGCACACCTAGTTTTGTGCCCGGCGATTCTGTGTGCACTCAGGCCAAGTTGTTGATGAGATCAAATTGTACTTAGTCCAGGGTTCCGCGCAAAACCCGTAATACCATCACTTGCTACATGGTCCATCGGAAGCGGTCCTCTTTGTTTGTATTCCGTCTTTGTCTCCCGCGGGGTCTCAAAGCAGCTGGCTTCGTTCTCCTTCTCCACTTAATCCTCACAACAGCTCAGCAAGGTAGGTTAGGCTGAGAGAAGGTGACAGGCCCAATGTCACCCAGTAAGCTTGCGTGGCAGAGCCCAGATTCAAACCCGGGTCTCCCAGATCCTGTTCTGACACACTACTCCCCGCTGATGTTCTTCTGCCAAGCCCTGGTGAGAGGTGCTTAAAAAGGGGGACCCTGTGTTGATATGGGGGTGGGGGTACAGAGGAAATGAGAGGAGAATACGATAGACCCGGCTGTTCTGTGATCGCCTTCCAGTAGGGCACAGTGGGAGCTTTGTAGCTGAGATCTGTGTGCCTGGATGTGTGCGCAGCTTCCTGGCTGATTGCGAAGTTCGTGTTATGGTACCACAGAGGCATTTGGAGATCAGACGGAGGGAAGCGTGTTTTTGCAGGGAGGCGAAGTGAAAGGGGGAGGGACCCAGCAGAGCGAGCGCATAATTGCTCCTTGACCCCTGACCGAGGACTAAACCGTTAATGTGCTTGGGTAATGTATGTTTGTGCTTTTTTTATCGCCGCAGCCGATAGATGTCAAACTTCGTTTGCTTCATGGCTCACAACTTTTCTGCGATTGTTGATAAACAGCAGCGAGTGCCTGAAAAGCTTTGGCTGCCTCGATACCTTTCTTTTGTTTGTTTGGAAGCGGGGTGAGGAAAGGAAGTGTTGTTTTACAACGAAGAGAGGGGAAAGAGTCCATTTGGAATTCTTCATTCATCGCCTATCTCGAGTGCTGCATTAGGAATCCGTGGCCACCACATGCTTTGTTGGTGGTGTTTTAAGAAAACCTTCTGGTGTTTTAGTTCTTGTTTTAGTTCTCGTGCTACGGAGGAAGAAATGTGGAATGCACATCTTTCTTCAATAACAAATAGGAATTTGAATGAAGGGTTTGAAATGGGCGAAGCAGCCCCTCCCCTGGGGAAAACAAAACATACCGGTTATGTAACCCTAAGGACAGTTCCCAGGGGGTAAGCCACAGGATTCGTAGTGACCCATTTAGGATTACATTCATAGTCTGGGTCAGTGTTCCCTCTAAGCTGAGTTAGTGTGAGCTAGCTCACAGTTTTTTAGCCTCCGGCTCACAGATTTTTGTCTTAGCTCAGGAAGGAGGGCTCCAGAGCAAACTAATTAATGCCAGGAGCTCACAAAGTAGAATTTTTGCTCACAAGACTCCACAGCTTACAGGGAACATTGGTCTGGGTTTTAGTTAGTGCCTGTTTAAGGATTGGGGGGGGGGGACAGAGACTCTGTGAGATTCAGAGGCAAGAGTTAAATTAAGTGGTTAGAGTGTTTGGCCAGGATCCCACTCTGCTGGGATGCTGGTCGGGGGGCTGGGTGGGTTGAGGCTAGTCTGTCGTCCCCCCCCCCGTCTTTCTCAGCCTGCCTCACAGGGCGGTTGTGAGGGTGAAATGGGGTTCCCTGAGCTCCATGAGGGAAGGGTGTCTTAAAAATGGACCAGGCAGAAGCATCAATTCCTTACTTCTAAGTAGAAGTAATAGTTACAACCAGGGGTCATTTCGTAGAAAAAGAGGTCCAGGAGCTCATTAGCATAACTCAGCACAACTTATTTGCATGTGCCACACCCCCTGATATCACCGGAAGTGAGTCAGAAGACAGCACCCACTGCCACCACCCCCTGCTCAGGCTCCACTGGACTGTTTTGGATTGCTAGCTATTGGGGGGGGGGAACGCGCAGATTCTTGTGCTCCTCGTGGCCTGGGGCTGCTGGGAGCAGGGGGTGGGGCTTGTTGCATGTGCCCGCTCTGCTCCTGTGCGCTCCTGCAGGAAATGACCCCTGGTTACAACCAGTGTTCCCTCTAAGCTGTGGAGTCTTGTGAGCAAAAACTCTGCTTTGTGAGCTACTGGCATTAAAGCAGTGAGTGAGCGATTTGGCTGCTGCTTACCTTAGTTTGCTCCGGAGCCCTCCTTCCTGAGCAAAGACAAAAATGTGTGAGCCGGAGGCTAAAAAAACCTGAGCTGGCTCACACTAACTCAGCTTAGAGGGAACACTGGTTACAACAACCCAGATGGTATAGGTCAGGGTGATTTTAAAAGGTAAACTTCTAGTCCGCTTTACAAGTGAGATAGAAGGACTTGCTCATGTGTTGCCACGTGGCCCCTTTTTCCTGCCTTCCAGGCATCTCTGTACACATGGAAACATGTGTTGCATTTTAAGAATATCTAATGCTCTCTGGGTGTTGCCGGGAAGCAGCAGCGATGTATATATTTCCCCCAGAGAATCCGCTCATAGATACTGCAGATGCGCAGTTGCTCAGTTATGATGCAGTATGTTTCACGAGCAAAGCTGCCAGGTAGCTGCAGTTTGCAGACAGCGTTGTTGTGGAGCAGTATGGCCAGGTTCTGTGTTCATGCCTGAAATATTTTGCCGCTTTATACTCTCATTTTTGACATGCAAGCCTGGCTACCAGACTGTTTTTTAAAAAATACATAAATCTGTGTCCCTTTAGTGCTGTGCTGATGATCAAAACAGGTATAAATGCATGTGTGGACGTTCTGATTGGACATATGAGTGGGGATTGCACAGTGAAAAACAGCATAGCTTGAGTCCAGTGGCACGTTTAAGACCAACAAAGTTTTATTCTGTGTATAAGCTTATACCCACAATAAAACTTTGTTGGTCTTAAACGTGCCACTGGACCAGGGGTCATTTCCTGCAGGAGCGCACAGGAGCGGAGCTCCGGCAGTAATGAGCCCAGGGGGTGAGCACATGCAACAAGCCCCACCCCCTGCTCCCAGCGGCCCTCAGTCAGAGCAAGAAGCAGCTAGGTAAGCTGCAGAGCTCCCCCCGGTCCAAAACAGTCCAGTGGCACCTTTAAGACCAAGTTTTATTCAGGTACCAGCTCTCCCTCCTCTGCGAGGATAGATCTGCACGTTCCTGTCCCCGCAAATAGCTAGCAATCCAAAACAGTCCAGTGGAGCCTGAGCAGTGGGTGCTGCCTTCTGACCCACTTTTGGTGATGTCAGGGTGTGTGGCTTATGCTAATGAGTTATGCTAATGAGCCCCTGCACCTTTTTTTCTACGAAATGACCCCTGCACTGGACTCAAACTTTGTTCTGCTGCTTCAGACCAAGATGGCTACCCACCAATGCTCCCTCTAAGCTGTGCAGTCTTGTGTGCAAAAATTCTACTTTGTGAGCTCCTGGCATTAAAATTGTGAGCGAGCGATTTGGCTACTGCATACATTAGTTTGCTCTGGAGCCCTTCTTCCTGAGCTAAGACAAAAATGTGTGAGCCGGAGGCTAAAAAATTGTGAGCTAGCTCACACTAACTCACCATAGAGGGAACACTGCTGCCCACCTGACTCTGTCTTCACAGTGTGAAACAGTTTAAATTAGAGAAATACAGAGTTGTTGGAAGTGGTGCAGATCATATTGATACTGCACTTTTTAATATATATATTTTTTGCTTCATTTGTATCTTGCCTTTGTCCCCAATGGAGATCCAGAGCACTTTACAGCATTCTTCTCTGTTTGGTTTTATCCTCACCACAACAGCCCTGTGAGGTAGGTAAGGGTGAGTGCATGTGACTGGCCCATGGTCACCCAGCGAGTTCCCCCGGCAGAGTGGTGATTTGAACTTGGGGTCTCCAAGATCCCAGCATGAAGCTTCGACATAAATGTTCGAGTTCCTTTGTACTCTGGAATCCGCAATACCCGTGTAAGGTAGGCCATTACTTCAGTCCCTGCATTACAGGCGCAGTGCTGAGAGTCAGAGGCAGCGTCTTACCTAACGCTGCCTTGTGACTTCTCATGCCTGAGCTGTGATTTGAACTGAGGGAGTCTTAACCTCATAGCTTATGCTTTCAACCATAATGCTGTACTAGTGCCTAATCTGTCAGTGGGTTTTTTCGAAGTCTAGTCGCAGCCGACTTATGGCGACCCTGGTGGGGTTTTCAAGGCAAGAGATGTTCGGACGTGGTTTGCCATGGGCCTGCCTCTAGCATAGCAACCCTGGGCTCCCTGGGAGGTCTCCCATCCAAATACTAACCAGGGTCAACCCCGCTTAGCTTCCAAGATAGCCTGGGCCATCCGTGTCAAGGCCAGCATTAGATGTACAGTTAAATCCCTGTCAGTGAAAGCAACTGAGCAGTGGCATAGCCTGTTCTGAAGGCATACACTGGTTGTTTTTTCCCCCAAACAATTTTATTTTGGATTACGTGTTCAACATTTAAAAACATTCCATCCTCATATCCCTTTCTTATATTTCCTTGCCTTTGGTTGGCTTCCCACAGTGCTTCCCCCTGCCCACAAACATTTTTATATTTCAAGGTAACTTTCTTTCTTACAGTTCAAAAAATTTCTACATTACAACCCTAATAATTTTCTAAATACAGTATGGTATTTTTAACGTCCCAATTTCTTTCTAAGTATTCTTTGAAATCTTTCCACTCTTCAAAAAAGTCTTTATCTTCATTATTATTCAACTTCTTCGTTATTTTATCCATTTCTGCCATATATAGAACTTTTTGTATCCATTCCCACTTGTCTGGTATTTTTTCCTGTTTCCAGCATTGTGCATAAATCATTCTTGCCGTGGTAAGTAAATACCATAGCAATGTCTTTTTTTCTACATTAACTTCCTCCATCTTAAGACCTAGAAGTAGTATCTCCGGTTCTTTCTTAAAATTACATTTCAGAATTTTTTGCATTTCTTCATGAATTTCTGTCCAAAAACTCACAGCTTTGTCACAGGTCCACCACATATGATAAAAAGAGCCTTCTTTTTTTTTTACACTTCCAGCATTTGTTAGACATGTTTACATTCATTTTTGCTATTTTCTTTGGAGTCATGTACCACCTATACATCATTTTATAGCAGTTTTCTTTAACATTAGTACATGTTGATATTTTAATAGAATTTTTTCATAAGTATTCCCAAGATGACATAGTCACCTCCTTATTTATGTTTACAGACCATTTAAGCATTTGCTCTTTAAAAGATGGTGCATCCCATCTCTCAGTAAGGGAGTTGGACCCATAGACCCCCACACACGCATGTGAGGGAATTGGATAAGCATATGGAGCTTATCCATATGCTTATCCCCGCTGCTGGACCTCCTGATGGCACCTGGTTTTTTTGGCCACTGTGTGACAGAGTGTTGGACTGGATGGGCCATTGGCCTGACCCAACACTGGCTTCTATGTTCTTAAGGCACAGAGGCTGAGGACTTCCCCTGATGTTGCCTGGTATGCAGGCAACTGGTACTGGTATTTAGAGGTCTGCACCTTCTGAATCTAGTGATTCCCTTTACTTGTCATGGCTAGTAGCCACGGATTTATTTATTTATTTATTTATTTATTTATTTATTTATTTATTTATTTAATTCGGCTTCTATACCTCTCCTTCCCGAAGGCTCGGAGCAGTTTACATGGACATTTACATTTCCTATCTAGGGCCACAATACACGGGGGGAGGGTGAATGCCTACCGGCACCCGGATAGCAGGGCTCTTGTTGTACTTCGTCGTTCTTTCGTCTCTCGGCTCTTCGTGATGGGCTTTTTTCCTCCACCTCCGGGTGATGGTGTCTCGGTGCAGGTCCGATTATTTTGCAGCGACGCATTCAGGCGAGGTCTTCATGGTGCGCAGCTGTGCAACGACCGCAGCTCCGGCACTCGTCCTATTGGCTCCGCCACGCTGCGTCGTTGCGTCGGCACGCCTCCCGGTCCAATCTCCGCCCGGATGGACCTCCCCTTCACGAATCTGCCTTAACCCCCTCTTAAACCCATCTAGTGTCGTCACCATGACTGCATGGTGGTGGGGGCTACAAGCATGCATGGCTTCAAGAGGGAATTGGATCAACATATGGAGCAGAGGTCCATCAGTGGCTATTGGCCACAAGGTATAGATGGGGCAAGGGAGGCTCTGTATTCTTGGTGCTTGGAGGGGAGGGGGAGCAACAGTGGGAGGGCTCCTAGTGTCCTGGCCCCACTGCTGGACCTCCTGATGGCACCTAGTATTCTTGGCCACTTGTGTGACCCAGAGGGTTGGACAGGATGGGCCATTGGCCTGACCCAACACTGGCTCCTCTTACGTTCTTATACTTTTTTAAAAATCTCAAATGACGGCCAGCCCTTTTGAGAGCAGAACCCATGCAGTTTCTGGGCTGTTCCTCTTAGGACAGAGAGAGGACACTGCGATGTCTTAGAGTAAGTGACTTTCCTCCTCTCTATGCTTGATTGGGGGAGATTGCAGATGCTGGGGGCAGGGGCCGGATACCTTCCCCTGGTGTTGGAGGAGGCCCAAACACGCCGGGCTGTCCTTTTGGCTGGAGCAGCATTGCACGGTGGAGGAGGGGAAGGCGACATTGGCCAAGTGCAAGCTGCAAAACGTGGACAAGGGAGAGGCGGGGGGGGGGGAGAGAGAAAGTGCAGCCAGCACAGCACTGCTGTGAGCCTTGCATAACCCCCCCCCCCGCAAGGGTAACTGTGAGAATAAAAAAGATAAGAAGTCTGTCGCTCCCTCCCCTCCTCACACTGTAAAACGATATAGAAATGATGATGCTGCAGGAACCGGGGTGAGGAAGCAGAAAAGGATCGTGGCGGAAGGTTGAATGTGAACGCCGGGCCGACGTGTGGCTCCGTGGCTGTGTTTGAGCACCTGGCCTTGGATCGTTCCTGTCTCAAGCCAGCCGCTGTGCCTGCTGCCACGCCGGCCAATTTCTCAACTCCAAGAAGCTTTTCAGAGCAGGTTGGCACTGCAGTGTTCCCTCTAAGCTGAGTTAGTGTGAGCTAGCTCACAGGTTTTTAGCCTCCGGCTCACAGATCTTAGCTCAGGAAGGATGGCTCCAGAGCCAACTAATTGGTGCAGCAACCAAATCGCTGGCTCACAACTTTAATGCCAGGACCTCACAAAGTAGAATCTCTGTTCATGAGACTCCACAGCTTAGAGGGAGCATTGGTTGGCAGTCTCTCCCCCTGTGTGCCCCTGCGTCAGCTTCACTCATCTGAGCAGGGGGTTCCGCAGACGCCATCCTGGCACTGGGTCAGATTAACAACTCTCTGGATGTGTACCTTTTCCATTGTAGATCACACCTTGTGGAAGGGCCTGTCTGGGGAGGTCTGTAAGACTCCCCTGGCTTTCCGCAAACTGTGCAAAGACTGTATTATTCCAGGTGAGGTACCCATGTTGGTCTGAAGCAGCAGAACCAAGTTTGAGCTCAGCGGCACCTTTAAGACCAACAAAGTTTTATTCTGGGTATAAGAGAGAGGAGGTTTTTATTATATTTAGCCATAGGCCATTACAATCCAAAAACAGAAAAATACTATAAAACATAGATAATTATGTAAAATAGAGTACAATCTAAAATATTATAAAACCGTAAAACCAAAGTTATGAACGGTTAATTAAATCACAGCATACCCACTAAGATAAATATTAACTAGTACCCCTGGAAACAACGTTGGACCGTATTTTCTTTGCGGCCAAGGCAAATATAGCCATACTATAGGATACATTAACATTGGAATCAGCTAACAAAAATACAGTCTTCTCAGGGTGTGAATAAAAGCTTAAAACAGATAAAATACTAGAGAGAAATTTTAGCCTAGGTTGGATATACAATGAGCAATCAAGGATGTAATGGGAAAGATCCTCAATAGCGGGAGAGTCTTCTTTAAGGGCGCGGGTGTATCTTGCGATTCTAAAATCTTGGAAGAAATTCAGAGCCGCTAGTACTGACTCTTTTATTCTGCACACGAAAGCTTATACCCAGAATAAAACTTTGTTGATCTTAAAGGTGCTGCTGGGCTCAAACTTGGTTCTCAATTATTCTAGAGGACTTTTTCTGTGCAGGCAATAGAGTCGCACTGGTGCCAAAAGGCATCACGAAGTTACTTGGATAAATTATTAGGGACTCAGGTCTATAATATTGTGTATAGTTTGCTGCAAATTGAATCCTCCTATATAATTTCGCATCATTTAATGCACAGGTGTCAAACTCATTTGTTATCAGGGCCGGATTTGACATAAATGAGACCTTGTTGGGCCAGGCCATGTGTGTCATGTAATGTAATGCCAGGTAGCGGAGATATAATAAACTTTATAAAGGACACAAACACAAAGGGTTTTTTTTAACTTAAAATAAAAACATGCTTAGAACATTAGCACTCTTGCAATATTTTTTTTATTTAGCCATGTCTGATGACTGACACCTCTTGCTCTGAATTACTGCATCAAAATGTCTGTGCTGTTGCAATCCTGAGTATGCTGTTCAGGTGTGTATCTGTAAGCTGCAAACCTACGATGATGCAGCAGCAGAACTGGAAGAAGAAGCAGAAGGTAGCCAATTCCACTGCGGGCCTGAAAGAAGCCCTCCGGGGGGCCTGCCCCCGGGCCATACGTTTGACACCCCTGCTTTAACGTGTCACAATAACACTTCTGCTTTGCTTTGATTGTTCATTTTGTTCTTTTTTTTTTAGATTTCTGGTTGGTTCTGGGACCCAAATCCTATTTCATTGTTTATTCCATGTCTCATGCCGTTGACTGTACTGCCTCGTTCTGTGCAATCCACCTTGAGTCCCATTGCATTGGGAAAAGCGGAGTATAAATAACGTGAACAGATAGCCTTTGCACTGTGCCAGTCATGTTAACAGAGTTCTGGACTGACAAAGTTCAGTGTTCCCGCCTGTCCGGTTCCGGCAGCGTTCAGGCCTCTCCCGGCCGAGTGCTTCCGCTGCCCCACCTAGCTGATGGTTCTCTTCCTGCAGCCCACTTGGTCCCATCCCAAATCAAAACGTCAGGTTTTGCAAAGAACTCAGTATATACCATTGCAGCTTCCCGTGTTATTACTGTTTTTAATAACTCCAATTCTGTTAAGTTTTCCAGGCAGATCTGATGAATTTAATATCTCCCTCTCCCCCCTTTCATATTGTTCTAACAAAACCACCTCTAAGGTGGCCAAATTTTGCCCCTCGGCAAGATCAACAAGGAAGCGGCTGGTCAGGCCTTCTTCTTCATTGTCTCTGCTATTGAAATCAGCCTGCCAGGCTGCTGGGAAGTTTTATTGTTTGCAGATGTGCTGATAACTACGAGTGTCGATCGTGACTGATCTATGTTTGTAACTAATAAAGAACTAAGAACTATTGCAGCACAGTCGCTATGCAGAGTTACTCCAGCCTGAACTCATTGATTTTTAATGGGCGTAGGCTGGTGTAACTCTGCATGGCGACTGTCCTGTTAACCTGAAGTCGTGTCGTCTTCTCCCATAATACTGGGACTCGGGGGAGCACACAGTGAAGCTGTTGGGCAATCAGTGCAGGATGGACGGAAGAAGAAGAGGAGATTGGATTCATACCCCCCCCTTCACTACCCAGAGGAGTCTCAGAGGGGCTTACGAACTCCTTTCCCTTCCCCTCCCCACAACAAACACCCTGGGAGTTAGGTGAGGCTGAGAGAGCTCTGACCGAAACTGCTCTTTTTCAAGAACAGCTCTTATCAGAACTACGGCTTGCCCAAGGTCATCCAGACAGGTGCAAATGGAGGAGTGGGGAATCAAACCCGGTCCTCCCAGATTAGAGTCCGCACACTTAACCACCCAGTGCATAATTAAATTGGGGAATTGGTTGGCGGGTGCAGTCATGGTGACGACACTAGATGGGTTTAAAAGGGGGTTAGGCAGATTCATGAAGGGGAGGTCCATCCGTGGCTACTAGCCATGACGAGTAAAGGGAATCACTAGATTCAGAAGGTGCAGACCTCTGAATACCAGTACCAGTTGCCTGAATACCAGGCAACATCAGGGGAAGGCCTCAGCCTCTGTGCCTTAAAAACATAAGAACATAAGAGACGCCAAAGGCTCATCCAGTCCAACACTGTGTCACACAGTGGCCAAAAATACCAGGTGCCATCAGGAGGTCCAGCAGTGAGGCCAGGACACTAGAAGCCCTCCCACCCCCCCCCCCCCAAGCACCAAGAATGCAGACCGTCACTTGCCCCAGCCTGAGAGTTCCTACCTATACCTTTTGTCTAACAGCCACTGATGGACCTCTGCTCCATATGTTGATCCAATTCCCTCTTGAAGACATCCATGCTTGTAGGGCCCCCCCCCCCCGGCAGTGAATTCCATGTGTTAATCACTCTTTGGGTGAAGAAGGACTTCCTTTTATCTGTTCTAACCCGACTGCCCTTCAGAATAAACCAGTTGGCCCCAGGTTGGTGGGCTAGATGAACTACTGGTCTGATCTAGGAGGGTTCTTCTTATGTTCTTAAAGAGAATTGAGTTCCACAAATGAAGTGGGGGTCGTATGGGACCTTTTTATCCGTTCTTGCAAGGAGCTCAGAGCCTTCTTGTTATCAGTGCTCAGCTAGCTTCATCCGGCTGCGTTCTAAGGCGCCGATTGTCGGAAGAGGGACCTCTCCTTTCTGCAGCACTGCTGATAGTAGTTGGTGAACGAGCGCCGGCCGTGGGGTGGGGTTGCCGCAGGAATCGAGGAGACTTGGCACAAGGAATGCGCCCGCGCCCCAGAGAACAATTAAATTACCCACGCTAATGTAGGCAGTTGCCTGTGATACCCAAAAATTTGGATCCAATTTCATGGCTGTTCCGTGCAACAGAAAGGAGGAGTCGTTTAGAGAAGAAAGCTTCATCAATAATGGATGCTAAGCGAGCAGAGTGCTCCCTCGGCAAGTGGAGGGCCCGGGCTTGTAGTTACCTGCAACTGGCAAGGCTGTAATTTTGCAGGGCAAAGCCTTTCGCCCCTGGCAGGTTTAATTTCCTTCCATGTGTTCTGAAAAAAGAATGTTTTAATTTTCCTCCGCCTGACGGAGGTGCCTTACAAAGATTCCTTTCTGCCTCTTTATGTGTAATTTCGTAACCAGTTGCTGTTTGGACGATAAGGTGCAGTCTGGATTTTGCAGAGTTGGAAGGCTCGAGGCCAAGCTCCATGTGCTCTGAATGAGCTCTGCGGGTGTGTTAAGGGCTGCCACGTTTGGTGTAGTGGTTAAGTGCACGGACTCTAATCTAGGAGAACCGGGTTTGATTCCCCACTCCTCCACTTGCACCTGGCTGGATGACGTTGGGCAAACCATAGTTCTGGCACAGCTGTTCTTGAAAAAGAGCAGTTTCTGTCAGAGCTCTCTCAGCCCCGCCCACCTCACAGGGTGGTGTCTGTTGTGGGGGGGGGAGGGAAAGGAGTTTGTAAGCCACTTTGAGACTCCCTTGGGTAGTGAAGGGCGGGGTATAAATCCAATCTCTTCTTCTTCTGACTTAAAATCATAGAGTTGGAAGGGACCTCCAGGGTCATCTAGTCCAACCCACTGCACAATGCAGGAAATTCACAAATACCTTCCCCCCACACACACACACCCCCGCAATGACTCCTGTTCCACACCCAGAAGATGACAAAAGACTTCCAGGATCTCCAGCCAAGCTGGCTTGGAAAAAAATTGCTTCCTGACCTCAATGTGGCTTTTCCCTGGGCGTTTACAAAAGGGCCACAAGACCTAAGCACTGAGGCAGCCCTTCCTGCCCTCCCTCTTGCGATCTGCGAGAGTTCACAGAATCCGCATTGCTGTCAGATGGGCCATCTAGCCTCTGGTTTAAAACCTCCAAAGAAGGAGAGCCCACCAACTCCCGAGGAAGCCTGTTCCACTGAGGATCCGCTCTAACTCTCAGGAGGTTCTTCCTAATGTTTAGCCGAAAACTCTTCTGATTTAATTTCACCCATTGGTTCTGGTCCAACTTATGGCGACCCTATGAATTAACGTCCTCTAGAACGTCCTTTCATTAACAGCCTCGCACCGGTCTCACGAGCGGCAGGCCTTTGTGGCTCCCTTCCCTGAGTCACTCCATCTCGCGTCGGGTCTTCCTCTTTTCCTTGCCTCTTGTTTCCACATTCCGTCTGTCTGGGGCCGAGGTGCGGTAGGGGTTGGCTCGGCAGGCGGCATTGAGATGTCTTCCCGCTGCAGGGTTTGCTCCTGGAATTGTGGGCACGGCAGAAGGTACCCTGGAGCTGTCAATGACTGCGGGGGTCTTAACTTTGTGTCTTGCAGGTGAGCAGCACGATGGCCGAGAATCCGTCGGAGTGTCCCTTGGGGGGCATCACCCCCATGCAGCAGATGCTGGCGTCTGGGACCGGGGCCCTCTTCACATCTCTCTTTGGTAGGTGCCCTGCCTTGCCCGACCGGGGTGCGTGCCGAAGTGTCTGAGCACGTGCCTCGTGAAGCGGCCTCATGCTGTGAAGGGACTCAGCCCATTACAGGGTGCTGCCTTAGGCAAGGTGGGTGGGTTGTATGAGCCAAAAGGTGAACACACGAACACAGACGCAGCTGCCTTAGATTGAATCAAACCCTTGGTCCATCGTGGTCCGTACTGCCTAGTTAGACTGGCAGCGGCTCTCTGGGGACTCAGGCTGAGGTCCTTCTGCGTGCCAAGCAGAGGCTCTGCCACTGAGACAGGGTCTCCAGTAGAGGTCCTTCCCATCACCTGCTGCCTGGTCCTTTTAACTGGAGATGCCGGGGACTGAACCTGGGACCTTCTGCGTGCCAAGCAGAGGCTCTGCCACTGAGACAGGGTCTCCAATGGAGGTCCTTAACATCAGCTGCTGCCTGGTCCTTTTAACTGGAGATGCCGGGGATTGAACCTGGGACCTTCTGCATGCCAAGCAGAGGTTCTAACACTGAGCCAAAGCCTTGGAGAATTCTGATAGCTCTTCCGTGAGCGTTCTCATGTTCAGCTGTGTGAACACTGGCGGCTGCCTAGCCAGCATCGTGAAGACATCCACTCCTGCAGCTGTGTACCATATCTGACCCTTGTCCCATCAAGGTCAGTATTGCCAATCAGGCTGGCAGTGGCTCTCCAAGGTCTCTGGCAGAGGCCTTTCCCATCACTCACTACCTGGTCCTTTTAACTGGAAAGGGTGCCAGGGATTGAACCTGGGACCTCCTGCATGCCAAGCAGACGCTGTGCCACTGAGCCACAGCCCTTCCACAGCCTCAGAGAATCCCGATTTCTCTTCAGTGTGAACGCTCACATCCTGCCGTATCAGCCGTGTTGGCCACCTAGTCTACGTCATATCATGATTTTTAAAAAGTGGTTGCAGATTTAAAAATCGGGCACACAGGGTAGCGATGGCGTAACTAGTTTACTAGGTATGTAAACATGGCTTGTGTATGGGCCCTTGTATTAACCACCAGTTTGGTGTAGTGGTTAAGTGCACGGACTCTAATCTCGGAGAACTGGGTTTGATTCCCCACTCCTCCACTTGCACCTGGCTGGATGACTTTGGGCAAGCCGTAGTTCTGATAAGAGCTGTCCTTGAAAAAGAGCCGTTTCTGTCAGAGCTCTCTCAGCCCCACCTACCCCACAGGGTGTCTGTTGTGGGGAGGGGAAGGGAAAGGAGTTTGTAAGCCGCTCTGAGACTCCTTTGGGTAGTGAAGGGCGGGGTATAAATCCAATCTCCTCCTCTTCTCCTCCTCCTCCTCTGAGTCATAGAAATCTGCCTGGTGTTTCTAGTCGCTTTATCTTCTGTGCCCTATCATAATATCCTAGTTAGATTCAGGTAGAAATGTAAAATTTCCGGAAATTTTGAAGCTCGGAAAAAAAACCCGGTTTTTTTCGGGGGGGAACGGAAATGTTTGGAAAAATTGAAAAAAATGCTACATTAGCATTTCTTTTGTCTTTTCTAGATTGAAAGTCATTCTGTTACTTTAGGAACATAAAATATGGCTATGAACATTTTTACTTTGCATGAAATTATCACAACTAGCATATTAAAAATATAGTGTATCCAAACAATTATTACAAACAGAATACCCACCCACATGCAAAAACAAAATTGAAACTTTTTTATTTTCTTCTGACAATCGCACCTCCCAAAGGAAGAAATGCATCTTGTTCTTGCATTGGAGAGTTCAGTTTGTAACCTAGGACTTGCTTGTCCTCAGTGGACAGAAATTAGATCAATCTGATACCATATATATATATGAAATGATTTGGAAAATATTTGAACACCTTGTCTTAAAATATTTTATTCATCATGTTAAAATAAAACGTTCCATAATCATTTTTTTCTTTTCTTTTTTCAATTTTTCGGGAAAAAACAAAAAGGCTTCAGGGAAAAAAACGGGGGGGAAACTCCCTGGCCATGTTGGTCTGAAGCAATAAAGCAACATTTGAGTCCCGTGGCACCTTTAAGACCAACAAAGTTTTGTTTTGGGCATAAGCTTTTGTGCACACCGGCTACTTGGTAGGTGATCTTGGGATTTCTATCAGACAGAAGAAACTCGAGTCTAGCTTTTTCAGAAAGGCCCGGAATTTTTTCAGTCAACGGAGTGATGATCTCATTACGCGCCCCCTTATAATACGGGCATATAAAAGACATGTGCTCTGTAGTCCCAACCTCCCTTAACAGGCAGGTACAAAGCCTTTCTGTGAAAGGAATTTTCTTGTATTTTCCTTCAAGTACAGCAGAAGGGAAGGCTCTTCTGAACGTAATTTCGGAACAGTGTCCCCTCTCCCTGGGCAAGAAGTTCTTCCTTGGTATAATTCCCAGCGTTCCTCCCTGTCCTCCACCGAACCTGTGTGGGAGGAAACTCCTTGTGTGCTGTGTCCTCATACCTGTGACCATTTGCCAGAGTGGAGCGCAGTGGAACTGAGTCTCCTTGAAATTCAAGTCTCCCGTTGCTGCTCTTCCCTTTAACTAAATTTGCCTGGGAAGGAGGTACAGAAGAAATATTGCATTTCTCTGCAGGTGGAGGTGGGAAAGGGGATGCCAGCCTCTGTTGTACCGTTACTGTGCTCGCGTCGAACGGCAGAGGTGGTACAGAGACCTTCATGGTAATCTGCGTGACATCTGTCAACCCTCTTTTCCGGTTGAAACCCCATAAGTGGCTGGGGTACACCTGGTCTTATCTGCTGTGCGTATCCCAATGCTTCCGTGTTGTGTGTTTCAGTAACCCCTCTGGATGTGGTAAAGATCCGACTGCAGGCGCAGAGGACACCGTTTTCAAAAGGTGAGCAAGAACTCGTCTGTATCCTGGGGAAAGGGAGCCAGTGCAGAAGTGTCGTTTGTCTCTTGGAAGCCGACAGCTCAAAATATAGTTGCCTTTAATTAGAAACTGGTCCTAGCGTAAAATATGAGCAGTTGGTATAGCCCTCTGGGGAATGTTCCACTTTCAGAATGTGGGGGGGGGCATGTTTTAATCCTTTCTTGCACATAGAAATAGCCTTCTCATGTGCTAGTTCTGAACAGATTTTTTTTTAAATGTGGGCGAGCAATTGAGCCCATTCCGAAACAGTACAGTCCCAAGAGGGCTGTACCACTTGCCTTTCCTGAATATTTCCAAGTCAAGTCAAATACCTTTATTGGCATACAATATTAGAAGCAATTCCCAATATTAATACAATCCAATAGAAATTATAAAATAGATAATTGTGGTAAAACCATTCCAAGGATATATCAGGCCTATAACATAACACAAGTTATCACAAGATAGATTTGGCCATACAAAAATGCCTGAATCGTAAAATAAATTTGAATTCTAAACTTAAAATTGAGTTTTTAAAATTATAAATGAAGACTCATTAATCTGATCAGGGTCATTCTTCCGTTTTATAAAACCATGAAGAAACTTGGCGGTCAGTTCAATGATCTCCGGATCTCGTGAAGCAAGGAGATAATGTACCTTGATTCTATCTGGCTGGCCTGCTACCAACCTAAGGGGGGCTTCTATAAATTCCGCTCGAATGTCATTTAACAATTTACAGTGTAAGAGTACGTGCTCAACAGTTTCTATTTCTCTTCTATTACATCCACAAAACCTGACTGAATAAGGGATTTTCTCATATCTCCCCTCAAGAATAGCAGAGGGGAGAACATTAAAACGAGCCAACAAATAAGCTCTACACATTTGCGGCGAAGTCAGGCAGAAAAAGTAATATGGTGGAGCTTTCCTGAATATGTCGAATTGCCCTTAAAAGGACTACAGTGACGTCCATTGCAAGTGCCCGCGGGCTGGATTGCCGCTTCCTTTGCCCTCTGCCTTGCTAAGTGGCAGCTGCTTCGGTCTGCCCACCTAACCGGGTCGTGCCCCAATGTTAGCTGGGTTGTTAAACACTCCTCCTAAAACATGAAGCCGACCTTCAGTGCCTTACCTAGGAGCAGAGCAGCCCCGTAGCCAGGATTTCTTTTGTTTGGAGGGGGCATTTACATTTTTAAGGGGAGCAGTTAAACCATAGTTAATTAAATCAATTTGAACACCTGTCTTGAAAGGGGGAGGCTCCGAGCCTGTTTCTAGCCCTTCCTTTCAAGGGACTGGGCAGCGAGCGCCCTCAGTCTCTAAGAAAAAACAGCTCAGAGGACATTTAGTTGCCCTCAGAAGGCATTTAAGTGCCTTCTGCGCTCTCTTTTCCCAGGTCCCAAGATGCCCCCCCCCCCAATTCCACAGTGGGAGGGAGAGGGAAGCCCGAGGGCAAGCAACACGGGGTCTCTCCTCAAAAATAAGGTTTCTGGCATGGCTATTTGGGGAGGGCTTTTAATTAAGGGGGCGCCCCCCCAAAAAATGCCCCACTGTAGTTACGCGCCCGGAGTAGAGTCCCTCGTCCACTGGAGTCCCACTTAGCTTCCAAGCACAGAACCAAATGGCCGTGCAATTGGGTGGGGGTGGGGGTGGGGCGGAACGGGGCTCGTCATTTAAAAGGAAATGTACATTTAAAGGAAAATTTCAAAAGCAGCAGCAAAACGAAGCAGGGGCGTGCGGGGAGGGGAGGGGACTGCTGTCTGTCTTCCGGCCTGTCTCTTAAGTATATCCATGTTGTGTCTTTCAGTGTTGTCAGTACAGTCTATGCCCTGGAGTATTCACCAGCCCAAATGTGAGTATCTCAGGCACTTTTCCGGCCTCAGCTTCCCCGTCAGCTCCCTTGTGTATTGCACCTCCGTCCTTCTCGACTGCGGCACTGTCCCGACGGAGAGTGCCGTGAGCTGGGGCTTTTCCTTCCCTCTGTCCCTGCATCTTAGTGGGGAAGTCTTCCTACTTCCCCCTCACTGGGGGCTCCGGGGCTCGTTCACCGGCATCGGTAGAGTGGCGGAGGCCAAGCGATGAACCCTGGGGAGCCTCCAGTTCAAATGTCACCTCTGTCCCCCCCCCCTCCGTCCCCCGTCTACTATATGGAGGTTTATTGAAAGGATTGCAACAATAAGGAATGTGAAGCACTTCAGAAGCGCCCAGAGTGCTATGTAAATGCCAGGTACTAAGGGGCGAGGGTGGAGTGGTCGAACAGGCTGGTGTTCCCTCTAAGCTGAGTTAGTGTGAGCCAGCTCACAGTTTTTTAGCCTCCGGCTCACACCTTTTTGTCTCGGCTGAGGAAGGAGGGCTCCAGAGCAAACTAATTCATGCAGCAGCCAAATCGCTCGCTCCCAACTTGAATGCCAGTGGCTCACAGATTAGAATTTTTGCTCACAAGACGCCACAGCTCAGAGGGGGCATTGGAACAGACCCACCAGGGTTAGCAAAGATTCTCCATAGAGGACTGGTGCTGGAAAAGCAACATTTCCTGTCTTTGCTAACGGTGCTGCTTTGTGTATGCCACCAGTATCTGGGGGTGAGATCAGAACACTAGAAGAAGCATAAGGGAGTCCCTGGCAAGAAAGTGGCATTCTTACCAACTCTGCCCTGTTTTGCCACATTCTGCCTAAGGGAACTGCTCTCCCCCCTTCCCCGCAGGTTCCACACATTTCCCATCCTGATTGAGTCTTGTCCCCCTGGTGGCGATAGCCTCAATATTTTTGCCTTCAGTCTCGGTTTTATTCCATCACTGTGTGGGATGTTATACAAGTACCTCTTCTACCTGCTGGTGCAAAGGTGCAACTTCCTGTTAAAGGTCATGCTGCTTTGGGTACCGTCAGCTGTTGCAAAAAAAATAGCATGTGGTATAGTGCTTCCTAGCACATGGTATAGTCCTTCCTAGACTATACCACTTTCGACTGCCGGTGGTGGAGTTGCATATATGAATGTGGCTTATGTTTTAACAACCCACACAACATGGAAACCTATCCTGTTGGAGCAAAAAGCTGACACAACAGCTTTCAGCCTTGGCCATTCATTCAAGGGCTGGTTTGCCTTCTTGAGTGCGACGGTCTTGAGCCACGTCCTTTTGCACCCAGACTGTCCCTCTCTGGGCCTCCTGTGCAAACGGCTCATGACGTCAAAGAGCAGTGGCCTCCTGCCTCGTGTCTCTTCCATGTAAGTGGCACGAATCTGCTGAGTCAGGTAGAAAAGAATTCCTCGAATCTGTTCCTAAAGTGCTTCTGAGCAGCCGCTTGGAGCCCGTCCTTCTCCCTCGGTCTGAGCCCCGTGAACATTTTGTGTGTCTCTTGTACATCTGCCGTTCACTTTCTTCTCTGTCCTCCTCTCTGGAATCCCATCTAACCTGTGTCCCAAGAGAAGGAAGTTGGTATCTTTGGTAGCGGGCGGTTTTTCTTGCCTTCACCATGTTTGCCAGCTCATTCTGGTATAAGCTCTTTTGACCTAGTAACATATTTACTCACTGACAGGGATCCAGAAAGAACTCTAGTAGTTGCAAAAAATTTTTTTACTCCTTTTGTCCGTTGGGCAATAAGTGACCAACAACAACAATTCACTGCTCAAGATCGGTGTATCATAGAGCTTTTATAGCAGGGGTGTCACACATGCGGCCCGTAGGCCGGATCAGGCCCCCGGAGGGCTCCCATCTGGCCATCTCCTGCTTCCAGTTCTGCTGCTGCATTATCGCTTGCTTCGCCAGACTCCCTTAATCCTTCAGCCATTTCATGTTTTGACCTGGGTCCTAGACTCAGAACTCTGAGCATGAGATTTCTGTGGCGAATGTCGATAAATCAAAATTAGGTTTGCAGCTTACAGAGCTAATGTTTTAAGCATGTTTTTATTTTAAGTTAAAAAAAAGTCTTTGTGCTTGTGTCCTTTATAAAGTTTATATCTCCGCTATCTTGCATTACATTTTATGACACACACGGCCCGGCCCGACAAGGTCTCATTTATGTCAGATCCGGCCCTCATAACAAATGAGTTCGACACCCCTGTTTTATAGGATAGAGGGAAAGGGGTTTTCTTGCCTTCTAAAGAGCCAGTCTGTCTTTCAGGGGTGTCCGTCCAGCACATTTGGTCCAGAGTGTGTCCGCTTTGCATGTGCGCGTCTCACTTTTTCCTTTTTTTAAAAAGCCTCATGATCTTCTCTTGAGATCTGTTTCCTGAGGCTGTTGTGTTCTGTGAGTAAGAGTGAAGAGCGCTTTAAGGTGGACAATAGATGCGTTATGCAAGACACAATTAACCTTCGGATTCATTACCGCAGATCCTATTAGCACAAGGAGTTTAATTCTTGGAGGATGGAAAGATATGTACCGTATTTATGGACAGCTACTAGTCATTAGTGAAGAGTGAAACCAGAAAGATAACCTCATTGGGTAGCAGAAGGCCGAATTAGATGCTTCTTCACTGGCAGTGTGGCATTTTCCAAAGTCAATGGGGAATTTCAACAGGATCCAAGAATACCGATTATCACCCCCGGCTCTGAGCAGTGCAGGCATGGGACTGAGCCAGGCGCTCCCCGTATAGCCTTAGATGACTCCATGTGGCTGATGGACTGGCACTAACACATGTGGATGGCTTCGCAACTCTAACTAGTAGAATGGCAGGCATTGCTGTCTCCCAGGGAGTGATCGGCTCTGCTCTGCTCTGCAATAATGCTTTGCAGTAATGGGTTGCTGGTGTCAGGATTCCCAGTCAAGACACAAACAACGTTCCTTCAGAAGTTTCAGTTTATTGAGAGCTAGTACTCAGGACACCACGGACACACTTGTGTCAGGAATGGCGAGCTAATGATTTGGACGAACAGATATACCCCCTTCATACATGACCCCCTGATACAATAAAGACGTGGGCAAAAAGCAACAGTTACATTCCCAGCGGGAAGCTAGGAGCAGGAAGAGTAAGACCTTCAAGGACACAGGACAGATAACAGCGGCGCAGCCGGAGGGAGAAGGGGGGAAGGGAGGAGAGAGACGAGAGGAGCAACCCACACATTCCACCCCGTGGCAGCCTTAGCTGACAGCTGGCCTCCTCTGTCCTGGGAATGTCTGTGTCCCAGCACTAGGGTAGGCGGCACAGATATCTGGAGCCCTCCCAAGTGCCACAGGGGAGACCCCTCCATCTGTAGGAAGCCGCCTGATACTGAATCAGGCCATTGGTCCATCAGAGTCAGTATTGTCTACTCAGACTGGCAGCATCTCTCCAGGGTCTCAGGCGGAGGCCTTTCACGTCACTTCCTACCTGTTACCTTTTAGCTGCCGGTGCCGGGGATTGAACCGGGGGCCTTCCGCATGAGAAGCAGGTGCTCAGCCATTGAGCCACACCTCTCCCCCTGTCCATAACCAATCCCATCGTGACCTCTGTAGGCTGGGCTTTGCTTGTACGTTTATTCCAGTTGGAAAGGGCCTATTTCCTTAAGGCAATTTCTGGTGAAAAATTAATTTTTGTGTTACTTACCATGTTTTCTTACTGCTGCTGTGGTGGCTGCCGCTGGGGGGGGGGGGGGAAAGGAGGTAAAAAACGTCGTGTTTTAACGATATTATTTCCATTCTGCAAATAACGAGAGGCCCACTCGCTCGAGGTCGTCTTAGGAGCAAAGGCTGAACTGTGTTTAAACTCTGGTCTTTCTGAGCGAGGCCCAGCTTTTGACCGGTGTTTAGAAGGAGGCAGGCTAAAACTCCAGCCAGTGAGCAGCTGCTGTTAACACCATTGCCCAAAGCACCTTCTCCTCCGAGACAGAGCCAAGCAGTCTCTCTGGTTTATCGGGGAACTGTTGGCGATGAAACGGAGGGATGACAGCTAGAGCAGCGCTGGTGGAAAAGTCGAAGCAAGACTGATGAGACACGGCATAGAGCTAGGGTTGCCGGGTGCCTACCGTCTACTGGGGGGGGCTCCTGGCTGCTGCCCGTGGTCTTCTGGCGTGTGTGTGGAGTGTGCGCACCGCGATGACGTCACCCGGAAGTGATGTCATAGCAGCAGGTACATCGTGTAGGAGACACTCTAGTGTTCGGCCAAAAACTCTGTGGTCACCATAGAGTTTTTAGCTGAACGCTAGAGCGTCCTCCACCCAACGTGCCTCGCGCAATGGCATCACCTCTGGATGACATCATTGTGCCGAGCACACTGGGCGTGATGGAGCTTTTGGGGGGCGGGCTCCCCCACCAGGCAGCTGGCCAGAGGCGGATTGGGAATCCCCGCCCCCATCGGGGGGTGGCAACCCTTCATAGAGCCCATATTAGAGCCTATTCTGTGGTGTCGATGATGGTGATGTTTCTCCACCGCCACTGTGTCTGCATGTAATCATCTGAGCTGCTTTGTGTGCTCTGGGGGGCGGGTGTTATATCCTAGCCCCAGGGAACTGGATTCTGACCATGTGACAGCCCACTGTGGTCAACTTGCTACTTACTTCGAAGACAGCGTCACCCAGATCCTCTCTTGAGTTAGATGCTGGTTGTGTCTGCACGTTCAGAGGCCGCACCTTGGGCACCTGCTTGTCCAATTGATATGGATACTTTTCAGCCTGTCGAGCTCAAGGATGTGGCTTGGAGAGGCGAGAACTGCCACGTGTGCTCTCAGCCCTTCCCCTTCTCAGCCGATAAAGCCTGCCAGAGAGGGGCTGGCCAAGTGGGTGAGGGGCAGAGGTCATTTCGGGGGGGATCGCGGGGGATCGCAGTTCCCCCGGGTGAGGTACGGGGGCGGGGCACATGACGAAGCCCCGCCCCCTGCTTCCAGCCGCCCCGCTTCTGGCCCTCATTCAGCCAGGAGGAGGCAGGAGAAGAGGGAGGGTAAGTTGCTTCCTCCCCGCCTCTCCCCACCCCTGCCTGCCTGGGGCCAGGGAGGGCCTTCGCGGGGCTTCCTTGCACTCCCGCCGGCCTTGCAGACTTGTTAGCCGTGGGTTGTTGGAGCTGTGCTGGATAAGATTGATATCACTACTGAGTGTAATAAGACAACCTGAGAACTGAATTTGGTTGATAAAGAGTTCTTCGAAACGAACAACCACTCGAGATGTTCGTACTTCTGGTTGATGTCATCTTCTGTTTATGACGTTCTGAAAAACAAAGACATTAAACATCACAAAACGTCATTGTTATCAAGTTTACTATTGTCTATTCATTTTTGTATGTGAACTTGCAGCAATTTTCTATTTGTTCATGTATGTCCTTTGAATTGCTGGTCCCTTTATTACTTACTTGTACACTTCCAGTGATGTCAGGGGGTGTGGCATATGCTAATGAGTTATGCTAATGAGTTCCCCTAGCTGTTTTTCTACAAAACTGAGGGGAATGGTGAGTGCTTCCTCGAGGGTGGGGGTTATACCACCCATGCTCAGGCAGTGATTAGACCTTTTTTGGGGTGGGGAACCCTCCCTGTTGGAGAACTTCTGTCCGGTCTCCAGTCTTCCCTTCCTGGGCAAAGTGCTAGAGCAGGTGTTCGCTTCTCAGCTCCGGGGGCTCTTGGAAGAGACTGATATTTTCTGGACCCGTTTCACTCTGGCTTCGGGCCACAATTTGGAACAGAGACTGCTCACCTCGGTTGATGACCTCTACCGAGAACTAGGCAGGGGGAATGTGACTCTGCCAGTTCTGCTGGATCTCTCCGCAGCCTTCGATTCTATCAGCCATAGTGCCCTCACTGAGCCACCGCTTGGCACTGGGACTGGGGGTCAGCGTGTTATGGCGGTTCAGGACTGGGGAGGCAGTCTCAGAGGGTGGTGCTGGGGAATGCCTGCTCTTCCCCATGGCTGTGGACCTGTGGAGCTTTGCAGGGTTCGATCTTATTCCCCCATGCTATTTAGTTTCTATGTGAAGCCGCTGGGAGAGGTCATCAGGAGGTATGGGCTGCAGTGTCACCAATACGTGGATGGTACCCAGCTCTGCCTTTCCTTTCCGCCTAATCCCAAGGATGCCGTTGACGTTCTGAACTTGTGCTTGGAGTCAGTAATGGGCTGGATGAGGGCAAACTAGCTGGAACTTAATCCTGACAAGACAAGAGGTTTTCTGGGTTAGTAGAAAGGCAGATCTGGGACTTGAGCTCTCTCTTGTCTTGGATTGGGTTATACTCCCCCAGAAAAGCCAGGTTTGCAGCTTGGGAGTGCTACTTGATGTTGGAAGTGAAGGACTTTTGCGACGTCTCTCGCCTCAGCCTTCCGGGTGTGTGTGTGTGTGTGACTAAACATAGAGTCAGAGTGATAGAGAGACCAGGCCTGATCACCCTTCCCTTTCTGCTTCTCTGATGCTATCCCTTTGATGTGCAGATTGCCGCTCTCAGAGTAAACTTCCTTCCTTCCGGCTTCCCTCTCACAAACACACTGCCTGAACTCTCCAAGTTGGCACCATGAGGGCAGCAGGACATGCTTTCCTGCATCCCTATCCACCCTAGCTAGTTAGACTAGCTTAGAAATCTATCTCTATACTATCTAGAAATGGGGTTCCCTATAATAAAGAACTCTTCTGAGTTTGAAATGGCAAACGAGGCTCCGTGTAAGTTTCTTCTTAGCAGCGCGCAGTCAGACTAGAGAAACTCCGTTGCGTTGTAAGCCTTGAGCGCTCTGCCAACTTTAGGGACCCACAAATCCCATCGCTTGCCACACTCATCTCCGTGGAAAACCAGGGCGCTCGGAGTGCTTTTGCCCAGCTTCGGTTTGCGTGGCAGCTGCATCTGTTCTTTAGGAGGCAGGTGAAGACGGCTTTGTTTAGGACAGCATTTGGTGAGTTTAGTGGCCGTCCTGAGTTGTGGTTCTAAATTTTTAGTTTTTCTGGGTTTTTTTCTTCTATATTTTGTTATGTGTTTTATCTGTGAGACCAGCTGAGCTCTGAGCAGGAGCAGGAGAGAGAGCTGTGAGAGAGGTGAGTGGGTTTCTTTTACTTGCTTTCAGCTGAGAGAATTCAGCTAAGGATATTTTGTGGGAAAACTGTGTTTAGCAGTGTGTGGAAGCACTTAGAGTTCTTGCAGAGTCCTGGCTGATTGAGTGTGGGAGAGGAACGGGCATTGTTTGACTGGGATTGCCTGTAATTGAGAGGAAGTGGAAGGGGCATTGTTTTGCCTGTGATTGAGTGCCTGGGTGAATTTGAATTTGAATAGCTGCTGCCTGACCTCTGCTGGGGGAGGCCTCTATTTAAGGAAGCACCTTGCCAGAGGCACGAGGGCTCTTTGCCTGTGGCTCTTAGACTAGGGGCTCTGTAAGAAGCCCAAAAAGAGCCAGAAAGACAAGGCCCTAGGCTCTTTGTCTTTCCCGTAAAATAATTTGACTTGATAACAAAAACCACATAAATACCAAGGGTTTAAAAGGGGGATTATATTTATTTATTTTAAAAGAATTATGAAGCCAGAATGCCAGCAGGGGGTTGGGGGCTATCCAGTGTTTTGCACGGAGTGTCACATGTATGACTATCTGCCCACTGGGCAGAAGTCTTGGGTGTGTCCTCGGTGCAAGGAGCTCCTGGTTCTCAGGGAACGTGTGTGCTCCCTTGAGGCCAAGGTGGCTGACCTGGAGAAGCAGAGACAGTCAGCTAGGCACACAGAAAAGACTCTCGGGGACTTGTTAGCTTCGTCCCACTCTGGATCTGGCAGCCCCGCTGCTGTCAGGGAGCATGAGGGTCTAGGGGAAACAGGGCACCATGCTGAGGATAAGGGGAATGTGCCCTCAGAAGGGACCTCTTCCCCAGCTGGTGAGCGGCTCTCCTTTTGCACCAAGGAACCATCCCTGAGCAGGGTGGGAGGGGGGCTCTTGGTAGTGGGTGATTCGATCCTTAGGCAGGTAGACAGCTGGGTGGCGAACCCGCGTACTGACCGTATGGTGACTTGCCTGCCTGGTGCGAAGGTAGCGGACATTACGCGTGTTTTAGATAGGCTGGTAGATAGTGCTGGGGAGGAGCCAGTGGTCGTGGTGCATGTCGGCACCAACGATGTGGGGAAATGCAGTCGTGAGGTCCTGGAGGAGAAATTTAGGCTGCTGGGCAGGAAACTTAGGTCCAGGACCTCCAAGGTAGCCTTCTCAGAAGTGTTACCTGTTCCACGCGCAGGGCCGGAGAGACAGGCAGAGATCAGGAGTCTCAATGCGTGGATGAGACGATGGTGTAGGGGGGAAGGGTTCAGGTTTGTTAGGCACTGGGATACTTTTTGGAACAAGAGGGAGCTGTACAGGCGAGACGGTCTCCACTTGTCCCGAGAAGGAACCAGGCTGCTGGCACTTAAAATCAAAAAGGTGGCAGAGCAGCTTTTAAACTGAATATTGGGGGAAAGCCGACAGGAGATGAAAAGTCTCTGGTTCGGGTTGGCTCATCTGAGAGAGGTGAGGGGGTACCGGTTGCTTTTCTACAGGGAGGTGGATTGAAATTGTCCACAGAGGCCATGGCTGGTGACATGGACTGCCGGACAACGACTCGAGATAGCAAGAGGAAGGATGCAGGCTTAACTTGTAAGGGAAATTACAGCTGTTTCTATACAAATGCTAGAAGTGTCCGAGGTAAAATCGGGGAGTTGGAGTGCTTGGTGTCGGAGGGAAAAATAGACATTGTGGGTATTTCTGAAACTTGGTGGGATGAGGAAAATCAGTGGGACACAGTGATTCCCGGTTATATATTATATCGGAAGGATAGGGGGGGAAGGGTTGGAGGTGGGGTAGCTCTGTATGTCAGAGAGGGTATAAAGTCTAGAAAGATTGAGAGGCTAAGTGAATTGGATTCGCTTCTGGAAGTTCTATGGGTTGAAATAGGGGGGCCAAAAGGAAACTTAACACTGGGAGTTTGTTATCGCCCACCAGATCAAAAGATAGAGGAGGATTATAAAATGATGAATGCCTTAAAGATAGCAACTAGACAAAAACACTGTGTAATAATAGGTGATTTTAACTACCCACACATTGATTGGGTCAATATGTGTTCTAGCCGGGAAAAAGAGATTGAGTTTCTAGACACTCTAAATGACTGTGCTATGGAGCAGATGGTCACGGAACCTACCAGGGGAGAGGCGATCCTTGATTTGGTCCTAAGTAACACTCAAGACCTGGTGAGAGATGTAAAAGTGATTGCACCGCTTGGAAACAGTGATCATAATGTTGTTGAGTTCATCATTTGTACAAATAGAGAATTGGCCAAAAAGACTCACACAACCATTTTTAACTTTAAAAGGGGTAATTTCTCTGATATGAGGGGACACGTGGGGAGGAAACTGAAAGGAAAAGTAGAAAGGGTCAAAACAATTGGGGAAGCTTGGGATCTATTTAAAACTACGATCCTAGAAGCTCAAAAAATATATATTCCGCAGGTTAGGAAAGGCACAAACAGGTATAGGAAAAAGCCTGCATGGTTAACAAACAGAGTAATGGAGGCTGTAAAAAGTAAAAAGAATTCCTTTAAGCAGTGGAAAGCTAGTCACAGTGAGGCTGATAAAACGGAACACAGGCTATGGCAAATAAAATGCAAGTCTGAGGTCAGGCAGGCAAAAAGGGAATATGAGGAGCATATAGCAAAAAACGTAAAAACCAACAATAAAACTTTCTTCAAATACATTAGAAACAGGAAACCAGCCAGGGAGGCAGTGGGGCCCTTGGACGACCAAGGGGTAAAAGGAGTATTGAAGGATGATAGGGAAATGGCTGAGAAGCTAAATGCATTTTTTGCCTCCGTCTTCACTGTGGAAGATGAGAAGTGCTTGCCCACTCCAGAACCACTGATTTCAGGAGGGGTGTTGAAAGACCTGAGTCAGATTGAGGTGACGAGAGAGGAGGTCCTAAAACTGATAGACAACTTAAAAACTGAAAAATCACCAGGCCCAGATGGCATACATCCGAGAGTTCTGAAAGAACTCAAATGTGAACTTGTAGATCTCCTGACAAAGATATGTAATCTTTCCTTAAAATCTGCCTCCATTCCTGAGGATTGGAAGGTAGCTAATGTCACTCCCATCTTTAAAAAGGGTTCCAGAGGAGATCCGGGAAATTACAGGCCAGTCAGTCTGACGTCGATACCGGGTAAATTGGTGGAAACCATTATTAAGGAAAGAATTAGTAGGCACATAGATGAACAAAACCTATTGAGGCAGACTCAGCACGGTTTCTGTAAGGGAAGATCTTGTCTCACTAACCTGTTAGTGTTCTTTGAGGGGGTGAACAAACATGTGGACAAGGGGGATCCAATAGATATTATTTACCTTGACTTCCAGAAAGCTTTTGATAAAGTTCCTCATCAAAGGCTCCTAAGTAAGCTCAAAAATCATGGGATAGAAGGACAAGTCCTTTTATGGATCAAAAACTGGCTAGTTCATAGAAAACAGAGAGTGAGTGTAGGTGGGCAATTTTCTCAGTGGAGGGTGGTAAGCAGTGGGGTACCGCAGGGATCAGTACTTGGTCCACTGCTTTTTAACTTGTTCATTAATGATTTGGAGATGGGAGTAAGCAGTGAAGTGGCTAAATTTGCGGATGATACAAAGTTGTTCAGGGTGGTGAAAACCAGTGAGGATTGTGAGGCACTCCAAGGGGATCTGTCAAGGATGGGCGAGTGGGCGTCAACATGGCAAATGGGGTTCAATGTGGCCAAGTGCAAGGTGATGCACATTGGAGCCAAAAATCCTAAATATAAATACACATTGATGGGGTCTGAACTGGCAGAGACTGAGCAAGAGAGAGATCTTGGAGTTGTAGTGGATAACTCACTGAAAATGTCGAGACAGTGTGTGACTGCAATAAAGAAGGCCAATGCTATGCTGGGGATTATTAGGAAGGGTATTGAAAACAGATCAGCCAATATAATAATGCCCCTATATAAATCAATGGTGAGACCTCATTTGGAATACTGTGTGCAGTTCTGGGCACCACACCTTAAAAAGGATATTATAGCTTTGGAAAAAGTGCAGAAAAGGGCAACTCGAATGATAAAAGGGTTGGAACACTTTCCCTATGAGGAAAGGTTAAAGCGCTTAGGGCTCTTTAGCTTGGAGAAAAGACGACTGAGGGGTGACATGATCGAGGTTTATAAGATTATGCATGGGAAAGAGCAGGTAAAGAAAGAGGTACTTTTCTCCCTTTCTCACAATACAAGAACTCGTGGGCACTCCATGAAACTGCAGAGCGGTCGGGTTAGAACGGATAAAAGGAAGTACTTCTTCACCCAAAGAGTGATTAACACATGGAATTCACTGCCACAGGAAGTGGTGGGTGCTACAAGCATGGACGGCTTCAAAAGGGAATTAGATAAGCATATGGAGCAGAGGTCCATCAGTGGCTATTAGCCACAAGGTATAGCTAGGGGCTCTGGGGCAAGTGATGCTCTGTCTTCTTGGTGCTTGGGGGGGGGGGTCAACAGTGGGAGGGCTTCTAATGTCCTGGCCCCACTGCTGGACCTCCTGATGGCACTGGTATTTCTGGCCACTGTGTGACACAGAGTGTTGGACTGGATGGGCCTTTGGCCTGATCCAACATTGGCGTCTCTTATGTTCTTATGTTCTTATCTGTGTTTGTCAGCCACCTCGAGCTCCATAAGAAGAAAGGCAGCTAAGTAAATGTTTTAAATAAATAGGTGAATCCTTTGCTCGCGCCCTTGAGCGTCTGAGATAACACACAGGCCGTGCTTGGTGTTTGCAAGCTTATCCCCGCAGTCAAGGCCTAGAAACGTTGAGAACGTGGTCAGTTAGCACCGAATTCTCTTCTGGACACTCAGTTCTGCACTGCGTAGCTGCTGTAGGAGGTGTACAGGATGGCCCATCTGTGCTCATGATGGTGGTACCTGAGGGCAGGCACAACGTATGGGGAGCTCAGGAGCAGGGTGACCTGAAATGGGGAATGATCGACAAAGCCAGGATGTCTGATTCCCGATGGCGTGGCTCCTCTCTCCCTGCTGAGGATCGCTCTGTTTTGTCTCCCCCCGTCTCCAACAGGGAAGTGCTTCCTTTACTGCAACGGCCTCATGGATCACCTGTACGTGTGCCAGAACGGGAACAGCTGCACCGCGTGGTACAAGACCCCCACCCGTTTCACGGGCACCTTGGTAAAGCCTGGATTCTGATGAGGCTTTTGCATGGTCAGCCCCCCTGGCGGCTGGGTGGCCCTGGGGTTTCATAATTGGGGATCGAGCTGTAAATCGGCCCACTTCCTCTTGCGTTTAGTTTTCATTGGTCGTGTGGTGGAACTGTGGGAGCTTCAGGTGTCTCCCCCTTGTTAGGAAAGCGGGGCGGGGGGAGAAAACGCCTTATTGTGCTCCCTTTGGGTCTTTTAGAAGGTTTGTTTTATGATGCCCGGAAGGGCGTGGCCATGGCGTCTCTTGGCCTTAAGGAGGTTTCTCATCCCAGGCGATGAATTCCTGGCACGCCTTGATTTGCCAGCATGGAAGAGTCTTGAAGATCCAGTCCCACAAAACTCTCTTGTCTTTGTTTTTGACTGTAATACCAACGTCCCCTTTCCATAAGGTGACTGTCTCACCCACAGGCGGGCGCAGGAGCTCCCATCTGATGGCAGCCAGGGAGGTGGAGATGGACTTAGGGGGAAGGGAGTGGTGAAGAGAAGAGGGTGCCTGGTGTTACTCCCAGAAGCGTGTGGAAGCGGGCACTGCTCAGCTGGTAACCTTGCGATGAGCCAGTGGTGACCAGTGGGAGGCCTCTGGGTTCTTCTGCACTACAATCCTACCAAACTGTCACCCCCAAACCCCCTTTTCTGCCACATCTGCCCCTACCAGGAGCTGATGGAGAAGGTGGCAGCCTTACCCACCTGACTATAGCTTCATAAACTACTGGCAACCTCCACCTTCAGAGGCAGTCAGCCTCTGAATCTCAGTGTCAGGAGGCAACACCAGGGGAAGGCCTCGGCCTCTGTGCCCTGTTGTTGGCTCTCCTGAGGAACTGGTTGGCCCCTGTGTGAGACAGGAGGCTGGACTAGATGGACCACTGGTCTGATCCAGCAGGGCTCTTCTTAGGTTCTTATCAGGGGAAGGCCTCAGCCTCTGTGCCCTGTTGTTGGCCCTCCAGGCTGGCCCCTGTGTGAGAGAGGATGCTGGACTAGGTGGACGCTCACTGGTCTGATCCTGCAGGGCTCTTCTGACGTTCTTATGAAGGCCTCGGCCTCTATGCCCTGTTGTTGGCCCTCCTGAGGAACTGGTTGGCCCCTGTGTGAGGCAGGATGTTGGACTAGATGGACCCCTGGTCTGATCCAGCAGGGCCCTTCTTGTGTTCTTATCAGGGGAAGGCCTCAGCCTCTGTGCCCTGTTGTTGGCCCTCCAGAGGAACTGGCTGGCCCCTGTGTGAGAGAGGATGCTGGACTAGATGGACCACTGGTCTGATCCTGCAGGGTTCTTCCTATGTTCTTCTCAGGGGAAGGCGTCGGCCTCTGTGCCCTGTTGTTGGCCCTCTAAGGGAAACGGTTGGCCCCTGTGTGAGACAGGAGGCTGGACTAGAGGGACTCTCACTGGTCTGATCCAGCAGGGCACTTCCTATGTTCTTATGAAGGCCTCAGCCTCTGTGCCCTGTTGTTGGCCCTCCTGAGGAACTGGTTGGCCACTGTGGGAGACAGGAGGCTGGACTAGATAGACCCCTGGTCTGATCCAGCATTGCTATGGAAGGCAAGCTGTAGGGCTTTTCTTTGTGGGGTAATCTGTACGTTACTTGCAAATAACAAATTCCTGATCTCCCCCCCCCCCCAATAAACTAGCTTCAGTTGACGATCTGATATGGGTGGTGGGTGATTAAACCTCCCTTGCCTATTCCACTCCATTCCGTTCTTTGTCTCCCTTCAGGGCACCAACTGTGAGTTTTCTGTTGCCATTATGTATTTAAAAAAACCCCTTTGGCAGGAGAAGTGTCTTGGAATGGTTTGGTGTCATAATGCACCGTGTTAGGGCAGGGTTGAATGTTTGTGGGGCAGTCTTCAGTTGGTTCATTCCCAGAGAAGATTCCACTTTTTCCCTGGAGATGTTACTGAGGTGAGGCAGTTGAGACTCTGGAAGGGTTGGAATAGAACAGAAGGGCACCGAAGGGCGTAGGATTGCAGGGGACACTTCAGGATGTCCGTCCTGCCGTGAGTCTCTCTCTCCTTAACTGTTCTTCCGTATTTGTCTTCCTCCAGGATGCTTTTGTGAAGATCATACGCTACGAGGGCATCCGGTCTTTGTGGAGCGGCCTGCCACCCACTCTGTGAGTCTGAACGCAGTGGGTTGATCATAATCCCATTCTGTGGCCACGTGGCCCCGTCATATCACTAGTTGCTCTTATCTATTTAATTTCTGCCACCGAGTCACAGGCAACGTATGGCGACCCCGCAGGGTTTTCAAGGCAAGATTTTAACAGAGGTGGTTCACCATGGCCTGCCTCTGCGTAGCAACCCCGGGACTTCCCTGGTTGGTCCCCCCTCCAGTGATCCCTCTAAGCTGAGTTAGTGTGAGTTAGTTCACAGTTTTTTAGCCTCCAGCTCACACATTCTTGTCTTAGCTCAGGAAGGACGGCTCCAGAGGAAACTAATTTATGCAGCAGCCAAATCGCTCACTCACAACTTTAATACCAGAGGATCACAAAGTACAATTTTTGCTCACAAGACTCCACAGCTTAGAGGGAGCATTGCTCCCAGCCACGTACCAACTAGAGCTGGGGTGTCAAACGTAAGGCCTGTGGGCCGGAACGGGCCCATCCAGGGCTCTTATGCGGCCTTCGAGCAACTGGTGCAAGGGAGGGAGTGCTGAGAGGAACCACTCCATTGTGCCTTCAGCACAGAAGAACAACCTCCTCTGGAGCAGTCAAGCATCGTGGGAGTGTTTGCCCAGTGCTGCACCACTGCCTCTCCAGCACGCCCGTGTGGGTTTTCCTTTGCACACCCCTCCCAGCCCAGGGGGCCTTGCAGTGAGGATACACAAACTCAGAGCTTATGAGCTGCTGTCCCTTCGACTGTTTATATCTCCAGCACCTGGCA
Source organism: Gekko japonicus (assembly GCF_001447785.1). Taxonomy (NCBI): domain Eukaryota; kingdom Metazoa; phylum Chordata; class Lepidosauria; order Squamata; family Gekkonidae; genus Gekko; species Gekko japonicus. The sequence continues at coordinate 165,005 of NW_015165281.1, forward strand.
TGATGTTTTAGGGCACACACGGCCCAGCCCAACAAAGTTACACTTATGTCAGATCCGGCCCTCGTAACAAATGAGTTCACCATCTCCAAACTAGAGCCACCCCTGCCTAGCTTCCATGTTATGATGAGACTGGAGTAGCTCGGGCCTTCCCAGTCAAGGCAATTTTTCGCCTTTTTAAGTGTTAAAATAATTGCTTTCATTTAAAAGCTGGTTTCCCATGTGAATTGGCTTAACCAGACAGATCCTCTACCGCTTCTGCAGGATCCACCGTCTCCCCAAATATCAGTGATCGGCTTCAACTATGGAAAAGGTGCTGAGGTCAAACTCCTGACTTTGTGCCAGTTTGGTGTAGTGGTTAAGTGCGCAGGCTCTCATCTGGGAGGGCCGGGTTTGATTCCCCTCTCCTCCACTTGCACCTGGCTGGATGACCTTGGGCAAGCCATAGTTCTGACAAGAGCTGTCCTTGAAAAAGAGCTGTTTCTGTCAGAGCTCTCTCAGCCCCACCTACCTCACAGGGTGTCTGTTGTGGGGAGGGGAAGGGAAAGGAGTTTGTAAGCCGCTCTGAGACTCCGGGTGAAGGACAGGGCATAAATTCAATATTTTCTTCTCTAGTGCCCCTGGGACGCTTGAGGGCACAGAAAAATTCAGTTTGGTGAACCTTTCCCACCCAAATATGCTCTATTGAATTTCCAGTTGTGAAATATGGTTGATTCAGCACAACCCCAGCATGTGTCCTCAACTTCTTTTTTTTTTTTCTTGGCTGACTTCATATATCACTTTTAGCCAGGATCAATGCTCCCTCTAAGCTGTGGAGTCCTGTGAGCAAAAATTCTACTTTGTGAGCTCCTGGCATTAAAGTTGTCAGCAAGCCATTTGGCTGCTGCATGAATTAGTTTGCTCTGGAGCCCTCCTTCCTGAGCAAAGACAACAGTGTGTGAGCCGGAGGCTAAAAAACTGTGAGCTAGCTCACACTGACTCAGCTTAGAGGGAACTCTGGTCAGGATGTGGGTGAACCAAGCTTGTTGCCAAGCTCAGGTGCAAATCCAGGTTAGAAAGGGGCTCCGGCTAGTCATGACATATGACTGTAGCAGCGCCAGCTACCCATGACATACGAATGTGTATAATAGTATCATAGAATCACAGAGTTGGAAGGGGTCCTGCAGGCCATCTAGTCCAACCCCCTGCCCAGTGCAGGACCAGCCTAGAGCATCCCTGGCAAGTGTTTGTCCAGCCGCTGCGTAAAGACTGCCAGTGAAGGGGAGCTCCCCACCTCCCGAGGCAGCCAATTCCACTGTTGAACAACTCTGACTGTAAAAAAGTTTTTCGTTGATAAAGAAGCTACTTTTTATGGCAGAAATGGATAAAATGACACAAATTAAATAACAAAGAAGATGAGGAATTTTTTGAAGATTGGAAAGATTTTAAAGACTATTTAGAGAAACACTGGGATGTTAAAAATAATTTGTTTTGCTTTAATAATTATTAAGAATAGATTACAGATATGTTAGAATGAAATGGTTATAGAATAGGTTACCTATAAAGTTGAAAATTACGAAAAAGGTAACAAAAGAAACTGTGAAATTTTAAGTATTGTTAAAGAGAAGGGAAAGTACAAGAGAATGAGACATGGTGGGGGTGAGAGCGCTGCGGGAAGCCTGAAGCCGGGGAGGGAGGGTGATTGGGAAAAGGGATATAGTAAGAAAGGTGAAATGGCTTAATATTGGACATGTTGTTATATCCTGATAATAAAAATGGGTGTTTTTATTTTTAAAAAAAAGGTTTTCGTTAATATCCAGCCTTCCCACCCTTCATTTAAACCCATTCTTGCGAGTCCTCTCCTCTGCTGCCAACAGGAACAGCTCCCTGCCCTCCTCTAAGTGACAGCCCTTCCATTACTTATGTCCCTGCTTCCTCCAGTCAGTGGACTCTCTTGTACACATTCTCCTGCAGTGTCCTTATGTGCTCCAGTTCAGGCCAAAATAGATTATGCCACGCATGCCTTGATAAACGGACTACACTTCCTCTAGCAACATTAGAGCAAAAGGTTCAGTTCCTCTTAGGGGATCCTGATTTCCGACGTACTTATTTTGTTGCTTGATTTCTGGAGGTTTCAGAGAAGTGTCGAAGGAGAGGTGTTTTTAGACATGGGTTTTTCGGTTTTATCGTTCAAGATCTTGGTCTAAGAACAGGGGATGAAAGAATGTTTGAGCTTAGCACAAAGGAAGACCGAGGCATGGTTGAGCACGGCAAAACACTGGATTTCAGCATGACGAGGCTCGGTGCTGGCTAAGAGTGACATCAGGACGCATCCTTGGTCATTGTGCTGTAGCTGCATTTCTGATTCTTACGGTCTTGGAATGAATCACTGAAGGCTGCAGGGCAGTTCTGATAAAGAGTAGGTGAAAAAGGCAGGTGGCTTTTAAGAAAGGCCTCAAGTCTCTCTCCCCAGCTTTTCTAGCATTTCTTTTTGCCTTGTTGCAAAATTCGGATTTCAGTGAGCCCAGTTCTCGGTGGACAATCTGATTTGCACCGCACCGGTATGCAAAATGATTGGGTCCGGTCTGCTCACACGTGCGAGTGCTTTCTGGGTGCCTGACGGTCATGATGTCTCAACAGAGTGATGGCTGTCCCCGCCACGGTGATCTACTTCACTGGTTACGATCAACTGCGTGACTTCCTGCGTGCCAGGATGGACAGCCAGGGGCGCTATATCCCCCTCGTGGCCGGAGCGGTTGCTCGGCGTGAGTATCGTTTCCCTCTGGCAGGGTAGGAACTTCCAAAAACTCCTACCCTGCCGCAATTTTTTAAATTTAATTTAAAACTTTGTACGTTACAAATGGATAATTAACATACGGTAGACTGGTAAACAGTAATATTTTCTTACAATGGCAACATGCTGTCGTAATAACGTAACAAACCACTCCAGAATACAATCCAAGGACAACTTTCTAGTTACAATTTTTGTTAGTCTTTAAGGTGCTACTGGACTTATAAGAACTTAAGAGAAGCCAGTGTTGGATCAGGCCAGTGGCCCATCCAGTCCAACACTTTGTCACACAGTGGCCAAAAATACCAGGTGCCATCAGGAGGTCCAGCAGTGGGGCCAGGAGACTAGAACCAGTTTGGTGTAGTGGTTAAGTGCACGGACTCTAATCTGGGAGAACCGGGTTTGATTCCCCACTCCCCCACTTGCACCTGGCTGGCGTGACCTTGGGCAAGCCGTAGTTCTGATAAGAGCTGTCCTTGAAAAAGAGCAGTTTCTGTCCAGAGCTCTCTCAGCCCCACCTACCTCCCAGGGTGTTTGTTGTGGGGAGGGGAAGGGAAAGGAGTTTGTAAGCCACTCTGAGACACCTTTGGGTAGTGAAGGGCGGGGTATAAATCCAATCTCTTCTTCTTCTAGAAGCCCTCCCACTGTTGCTCTTTTCTACTGGACAGCACAGGCTTTGTGTTTCTGCCAGCATTTGGGAGCAGTTTCAGTCAAACTTCCTCAGGACTGCCGATGGACTGGAACCAAAGCCTTCAAATATCATTCAAAACAGAACAGAAGCCTCTAATCGGGTTAAACAGCTGCCTTGTTTTTTTTCCAGCTTGGCAACGTGGTTTGGTGAGAAACAAGGCAGCTGTTTAACCCAATTAGAGGCTTTCTGCTTTGCTTTGTATGATATTTGAAGGCTTTGGTTCCAGTCTGTTTCCAGTCCTGAGGAAGTTCGACCGAAACCGCTTATTTACAGTACGGAGGAGTGCGTCGACGGGTTCATTCTGGCAACAGAAGAAAAATTAAAGAGACTTTGCTTCTGATAATTAACACCAGTTGGTGTATATATATGCTCATTGTGCTGTGGCTGTTGACTTACTGAATTTGTTCTATATATATTGAATATAAAGAGTGTTAATTGTTATTATTATATTTTTGTTACACTTTTGGACTCCGTGTTCACCATGATCCCTTTTGTTATAGAATTACAGTATTAAAATCTACAGGCACCTGGAGGCTTTCTCTGTTATGTGCAGTGGCACAATATTAAAACTTACAGGCATCTGGAGGCTTCCTCTGTTATGTGCAGTGGCATAGTATTAAAATCCACAGGCACCTGGAGACTTCCTCTGTTATGTGCAATGGCACAGTGTTAAAATCCACAGGCATCTGGAGACTTCCTCTGTTATGTGGCGTGGCACATTAGTAAAATCTACAGGCACCTGGAGGCCTCTTTTGCTATGTGCAGTGGCACAGTATTAAGATTCACAGGCATCTGGGGGCTTCCTCTGTTAGGTGCAAAAGCGTAGTATCAAAATCCACATATCCACCCCTACAGATTGATGTGGTTTTGTTTGTCTTCTGCTTTGTCTTTGCAAGAGGAGGATGCAAGCTCAATAACTGACTTTTGCATGTCATCCCGACCGCTCTTTCACCTCTCTCTTCCCCTAGTGGGTGCCGTGACGGTGATCAGCCCCCTGGAACTCATCCGGACGAAGATGCAATCCCGCCAGCTGAGCTACCGTGAGCTGCGTGTCTGCATTCAGTTGGCTGTGGCCCAGGATGGCTGGCTCTCTCTCTGGAGGGGCTGGGGGCCCACAGTGTTGCGGGATGTCCCCTTCTCTGGTACGGGCACGATGAGGGGAAGGGAGGGCTCGGTTAGTACCGTGGAAAAGGCTTCAAGGTGTTTGAACCTATTGCATACAGAGAAGTGGAAGGAATTGGGCCGTGCTCTGTTCTAGAGCAGTGGAGAGTTAAGACAGCTGAAGATATACAAGGGGTTGGATCCAGGCTGTATGTTTTCTCCTCATGCAGGGAACTTCCATCGGTGGAATAGAACCTTCTTGCTTTGTCGTCGTCCCCCTCCCCCCCGCTATAGCCCACTGATCACCCTGCAGTGCTACTCCTGGGGGGGGGGGGGGG